>NW_027202276.1:0-305160 GCF_024711535.1 Dipodomys merriami | reverse complement strand
TTACTTCAATTAAAACAAATTATTAATGGCAAGAATGATTTAGTAAAAAGTATTGAGGGATTAGCAAGAAAAATCTCCTGTTGGAGCCCAGTTTGGAAGCCAAAAGGCAAACTGTTTTAGATAAGTATGAGTTACTTACACAAATGAAATCTACATTTGAAAAGAAGATGCAGAGACAACATGACCTGAGAGTTGTAGTGCAAGTGCCCTACAGGCAAGATTGAAAGTCGCTGCACATGAAGCTGAGGAAGAATCTGATAACATTAGTGAAGATTTCTTGTAGGGAAAACCTGAAATAGATGATTTTCTCAGTAGCTTCATGGAAAAAAGAACAATTTGCCACTGTAGAAGAGCCAAGGAAGAGAAACTTCAACAAGTGATAGCAATGCACAGCCAACTTCATGCTCCATTACAGATTTTCCTGAAAACATGGACTGCCAAGAGAGAAATGGGACATAAAACTCAATACATTATTTTAGATTTAAGATTTGTAAGTTGGCATTTCATTGCAATGGCTGAATTCAGATGTACTCTACATTGTTTAAAGAACTGAGATTGATTTTATATAGATTAGAATGATTATGATCTTTGCTTTGAAAAATTTTCTGCAGTATTTGCACTAAAAATGCCTATTTATCATTGATAAATCCTGTCCTGTTTAAATTTCACTGCTATTCTAATAATTAAATAACTTATGCATGTAATTTTAGTTTTAATATTTTATGAAAACTACTTAAACTTGTACTTTTAATTTGAAACTGCCTCATTTCTTTACCAAGATTGATATCTTATTTCGAATTTTTTCCTTCAGTTTTTTTTTAACTACTTTCAGCTATGGAAAGATACCCACACCCTCCCTTTTTCCTTCTTTTTGGATAAAACTTTCAAAGGCAATTTGTTTTTCAATATTCATAATATCAGAAAATATCCAACCTGCCAATGTGCCATCTCAAAGTAACTTTTAATATACCTATAATAAATAAATAATTCAAAAAATTTCCTCATTACCTTGTTCATGTAATTGTAATCCTTCTGTATGGTATTTTCACATTAATAAAACTTAAAAAATAATTTTTAAAAAGTTAAAAAAATATCTCTATGGAAACCTAACCATCTTTTTAATCCTTCCACAAGTCCTCTAAGCTGAATGATGTATTTTACATGTTACTCTGATACCCTTACATATATTTTATTGTCCTAAGGAAACTCTTTAAAAGATAGTCTATTGATTGATATTTTGTATGTCAACTTCCCAAAATATGTTCTGCTCTCATATCCAACTAAAAAATTCGCATCTTCATCTCCCTTTTTGAAAAGTGAACACCTGTCATTTAGATAAGAATCAATACATGATTGCATTCACCAGATATTCAAACTGTCATCTCAGTTGTCAGGAATAAAAGAGTTCATTCAATATACTCATTTATTCTAGATCAAACTCTTTGATACATTCTCATGGCATTGATAACAAAACCAAGCATCAACATATATGACTTTATTTCACCTCAAGTTCACTCTGGAATGTTTAGAAAATTGTCTCTTAAATGTACAGCAACAGAGTAGCTATATTTAGTTGATTAATAAATTATTGTATTTACTAATGTATTTATTTCAGTAATGGGGCTTGAACTCAGAGACTCAGTGTTACTGTTCCTTAGATTTTATGCTCACGGCTAGTGCTTTACCATTGCAGCCACATAAGAGTTTTACAGATTTACTTGCCTGTGTGGGAATCAAGTCATGATCTGAGATGTCAGCCTCCTGAGAAGCTAGGACTACAGGTATGAGCCACCAGTACCCAGTTTCATACTTAGTTTATTTTAAATTAGATTTACTCAGAAAGGCATCTAAGCAAAAATGCTATTTTTAATATTTTAAGATCCTAACTACCTCCAGAGTCCTCTCCTCATTGTTGATGGACTCTTTTGCCCAGGGATGACTATTATTTGGGTCTTTATAAGAAATTTATGACAACATGTGAAAAGAAACAAATTTGTAATTTTATACTGGAAAGGCAGAGTGTAATTTGCAGGACTAAACATATTGAATACTCTCCACCTGTGAATGTGTGAAAACTATAGACAAGGATGATCAAGAATGGGCTAAGCTAGGATTCTAACCAGTGAATTCGAGGCTAGTAACCAGGGCAAATACAAGGCTTCATGGTTCAAATTTGATAATGAAACTCTAAGGGGAGCAATGGACAATCAGCCTCATCTAAAAGACTTGCTGGGGGTGGGATTCTGGAGATGAAAGTTGTTAGTCATGAGCTTTTCCAACCTAATAGGGATTGAGATTTATTTACACATGATCTCTCCAGAAGAGGTCACTAACACCATGACTGTCTATTCATTGAATTGTGTCACACTAAATAATGCCATTTCATCAAAAGTGATTTAGAATTACCAAGATCATCTTGGAAGACATTTAAGATGATTCCTTTCTTTGTTCCTTCTGAAGAACTTTGATGGATGAATCTGGGAAGATGAAGGACAAAATTCACTCACTTTTGAGGCTGAGAAGGTGGCTCAGTGGTAAAGCGCTTGCCTTGCATGCATGAGGCCCTGGGTTGGATTACTAAGTACCACATAAACATTAAAAAAAAAATAGGCCAGAAGTGGTGCTGTGGCCCTAGTGGTAGTGTTCTAGCCTTGAGCTGAAGAGCTCAGTGACAGTAACCAGGCCTAGAGTTCAAGCCCCATGAGTGACAAAGAAAAAAAAATCATTTTTTTGTTATTGTTCTTGTATGCCTGACGATGTTTTCTTCTCATAATAGTTTTGTTGAATAAGAGATTCTAAACTTGTCTGTTTCTGTTTTAGTTTCAGGTATTGTTATAAATACATAAGTCAGATAATATATGTATTTCCTTTTGAACTCTGCCACCCTTTCCTTTGTTCTCTCCCAGTTTTTCTTTCCCATTCCTACTCACAGTTTTTAGTTTAATTTAAATTTAAATTTTATTGTCCAGGTGTTGTAATTAGGGGTTAGAGTCACAGAAGTAAGGTAGTGAGTACATTTCTTGTTAACTTTTTACCCCTGCCTTCAATTTTCTCCTGCTTTCCCTTCCCCCAAGCCCTCCCCAAAGTTGTACAGAACATTTCCAACATACGGTTTTGTGAGTATCACAGTTGCATTGGTTATCACCTTTGTCCTTTGACTCACCATTTTTTGTTACCCTTCCCTTCCCTAACTGAGATAAATATTTATACAATACGCAGTGTACCAAAATCAAATACAGTGGCAACAGGAGTTACACCATAGGGGAAAGAACATGTAAAAAAAAAAACCCATATAGTTCATTAAGGCAAGTGCTCCACCACTGAGCCACCTTCCCAGCCCCCCATACTGCCACTTCCGGCTTTTTGCTTTTTTGCTTATGTGGTGCTGAGGAATCGAACCCAGGGCCTCAGGCATGCAAGGCAGATATAGTACATTAAAAAACAACAACAACAAAGAAAAACCTCCTGTGTCCATATCTTGGGATTCATTTTTCTTAGCATCATCTTATATAATCATATGTACATAGCTATTGAACTATTCTGCTCATCTGCTAAGATTATCCTAGCTATATCCTATTTATTACACATAAGGGAAACCATGAGATTTATGTTCTTTTGGGTCTGGCTTATTTCACTTAATATGATTTTTTTCCAAGTCTTTCCAAATGGGACAGAGTCTTTCTGATAGAAGTATAGAATTCATATATATCTTTTTTTGGTCGGTCATGGGGCTTGAACTCTGGGCCTGAGCACTGTCCCTTAGCTCTTCAGTTCAAAGCTAGAGCTCTACCACTTGAACTACATGCCACTTTGGTTTTACTGGTGGTTTATTGGAGATGAGTGTCAAGAACATTCCTGCCCAGGCTGGCTTTGAACACAATCCTCAGATCTCAGCCTCCTGAGTAGCTAGTATTATAGGTATGAGCCAACGGCACCCAGCATATATCACATTTTCTTGATCTATTCATCTATTGAGGGGCAGTCATTTTCTACATACTGTCTAATGAACACCATTGCTGCATTTGTTCTCCCTTTGTCCCACATTTTCTGTGCCCCCCATCCTTCTAATGACAAATAAAGGAAAATAACAAAAACAGCAGCAGCAACAACAAAAATCTCATTTCCATCTCTTGGAGTTCATTTCTTTAAATATTATTTTATAAGATCATGTGCACATAGTGATTGTTCCTTTTTGATCTGCTGCTATGAATACCTTCCTATGGTCTCACTGTGTGGTGGGTGACTTTTTTATTTCTGCTGTTGGTGTTCTGCCATTAAAATATGATTTTTTAAAACATTTTGCTTTGTTTTCTGTAAGCTTCTGGAATTACTTATAAATTTTGTTTAATTTTCAACTATTATCACTTGAACAGTTTTTCTGGCCTTTCTATTCTTGCTTCTCTGGTATTCATTATACATATATTATACCTTCAATAATTATCACATAGATGCTGTATTTTTTATTTCTTTTAATTCACTCCTTTTTCTATCTCAATTTCAGGTTGGTAACTGTCTATTGAAAAGGCTTTAAGCTCACTGATTCTTCATATGTATTTTTCCCACTACACTGATGAGTTCATCAAAGTCTTTTGTTTTCTGTTTTATACTACTATCATCAGTGGTATTTTAAAAATTCTTTCTAATATTACTGTCTCTCTCCTTACATGTATGTTTAATTCATGATGTCCAAGTTGTTCACTACAGCACTCCATGTAGTAATTATTATTATATAATTCTTTGAAATTGTCAATATGATAATTGTTATATTGGAATAAAAATTCATACATATTTCTGAACCTGGCTCTTAGTGTCTCTTAAATTTTAGTTAAAAAACAAATACATCAAATACATAGAATACAAGTATTAAAACGCCAGTAGTATGAGGATTTATATTTATCTGGCTGGGCATTAAGATCTATTTCATCTTTGCTGTACTTGTAGGTTTTAAAAGTTCTTTACGTTTTATATTCTTGTTTTATTTATTCCTCCCTGCTGGATTTGGGGAAAATAAAACACCTTGCTGTTATATAGCCTTTGTTATATCACCATCAATCCCTTATACCCAAACCCTGTGGTAGGTTTGAAAGGTATCTGTGAAGATATTTGCTTTGTATTTTATACCTAAAATTCTCTTGCTTTCCGTTTCCCTCTGTTTTCTCTGTCTTGGGACCATCACCCCATTCTCTCTCTTTCTCTTTCTTTCTCTTCCTCTCTGTCTACCTTTCTCCCTCTCCAAAATTTTTGGGCTTTGACTTTCCTAATACATGACAGAAAGGCAAGAAGAGGCTGGAGTTTCAAACAATTCTTCCCCTATTTCAAGTCACACAATAGTGATACCGTTTTTTTTAACCAGAAGCCCATTGTTGCCAAGAACAAGATATTTTGGGAGCATCTCTTTTCCTTGGATGTCAGAAATTATTAAACTCTGAGCATTGTGATGGGAACTTGTCAAAACTCTTACAGGTATATTTCATAGAAATATATCCTCATTACTCCCACTAAAGAAGCTTCTCACCAAGTTGTAACTGAACCTACTTCTCACCCAGTGTCTAGCAACTTAAAGATGTTATTATGTGTGAGAGGAAACTGAGATGATTTGAACATGGATTACCCAACCTATCTTTGAGTTAACAATCCATCCCAAATGTATTATCATGGACTGGAGTTAATAACATATGAAATTTATAAGGATTAACTGCAAAGGCATTGAAAATCTGAAAATGAATATGATTTTTGGATTTAAAGGCAATTTCTAGCATATTAAATCTGTGCATGTTCTTAAACATCATAAACAAATGAAGCATTCTACATACTCACGATACATGTATGAGTGACATGGAGGCAAGATTGAAGTAGACTCAAGCTCACGGGAATGAGAAAATGTTATCATATTATCCAAATTATACAATGAAACTTGTGGTAGCTATCCTTCACATATTCTAATAACAATATCAGAGGAACTTCATCAGGAAAACCTTTTTTTTTTTCTTATGTGGTGCTGAGGAATCAAACCCAGGGCCTCGGGCATGCAAGGCAAGCACTCTATCACTGAGCCACCTTCCCAGCCCTGAAAAGTCTTTTTTTATTAACTGATAAATTTAAAATTTCCCTTAAACTTGATGATGTTTTAAGATGTGGATCTACATTACTAAAAGTAGAAAAGTTATTAGCAAGCAGACCTACCTGATGTAATATTTTACAAATTTCTCTGCCAAAGTTTTCTTTTTTTTTTTTTTTTTTTGGTCCTGTTGTGGGCCTGAATTCTGGGCCTGGGCGCTGTCCCTCAGCTCTTCAGCTCAAGGCTAGCGCTCTACCACTTGAGCCACAGTCCCACTTCCGGCTTTTTTCTTTTTGCTTATTTGGTGCTGAGGAATTGAACCCAGGGCCTCATGCATGCAAGGCAAGCGCTCTACCACTGAGCCACCTTTCCAGCCCCTCTGCCAAAGTTTTCTGTTCTTTGTTATAATTGACATCTTGCTGTGATTCCCATTACCCAGTGCAGAAGAAAGTCATTTGTGGATAAACGCAATAAAATATACTTATCGAATTTTGTTCCCCTTTTCTGAACCCAGACTTCATCATTATTGATTGGTGCATCATAAAATTAAACTAAAACTAGGCAACAGTTGGTCATGCTTTTATAATGCTAGGTACTCAAAGGCAGATATCTGGAGGAGGGAAGTTCAAAGCCTGTATAGGAATAAGACTGCATGAATCTCCATCTCTGATGAACTAGCAAAATGCTTGTGATGGTTCTAGCTATGAGCAGCAGCCATGAACAATAAAGCTGAGTCAATGTGATTGTTTCTAATGCATTTATAAGATTATTTGTTTGTTGCTTTGTATGTCCCTCCCCCACAGTATAATCCCTGCTTTCACTGTGTTTGAAGTTGGTATAATTTGTGGACGGGACGGGGAAAAACAAATCGTTTAAATAGGGATACAGGTGGAGCCATTGCAACAATGAGATGTACAAGTTGTTATACTGAAAACGAACTTTACAACTTTGGGTGGGGGGATGGGGGAGAGTGTTAGGCGGGGAGGATGGAGGGTTGGGGGGGAGGATGGGAAGAGATGGGAAGGGGAAACAAAGGAGGAGGCTACAATGCTTGATAGGAAATGTATTCATTACATTGCCCATGTAATTGTAACTCCTCTGTACAGTATTTTCACAATAAAAAATAATAAATAAATAAAAAAGAAAGCTGAGTCAGAACTTAAGTCCCTGAGCTCAAACAGATCCATCATCACCACCACCACCACAAGAAGTCATACCAGACAGAATACACCATGTGTTCTTACTTTACCCTTGAAATGTGATCTCTGACTACAGGTGATACTACCATGATATCTGTCATCTCTGACTACAGGTGATATTACCATGATATCAGAACTTACTGAGTTAACCAGCTATGCTTTATTTGAAAAGGTAAAATATTTCTTCTACATCTGTATCAACTTACACTTATTTTGTGTCCAAAATGGGAATGATCATGACTTTTACCAACTTGAAAATGGTCTCTATTTAAAACCACTGGAGAATTCCTATGCCCAAATTTTATAGAAAAAGAACATGGAACATGCAAAAAATATGTTCAGTATTAATCCTAGCATCTCTACTTCATTTACATTCTGATGACCATAATATTCCACAAAGTCTAACAGAAAAGCTCAAGAGACTTATCTCCAGTTAACCAACACTAAAGCCAAGAATTAGCATTGTGATTCAAGTGGTAGAGCTACACCTTTGAGTGGAAAATCAAAGTGATAAAATCTATATATGATCTTGGACAAGAGTCCAGGCCTTGGTGACGAATATGACATTGACAAATGAATATGGTATAGACATATACCTGCTAATAGTTTGTAAAGTTTTGTTGTTGTTGTTGTTGTTAACTTTCAGGACTGAAGGGTTTCCTCAAATAACTATGGTTCTGACTGCAGCAATATTGATAGCTGATTTTGTGATCTTGGATGGGGAATTCAATGTATCTCTCTAATGACATATTCAGTTTACCAAGACTCTTAGAAGAGGAAATATGAAACACCATTTAATAAGAAACGCTATTTGTGTCCAAGCATTGGTGGGTTCATGCCTGTTATGTTAAGTATTCAAGGAGGCCGAGATCTTAGGATTGTGATTTGAAGCTAGCTAGGGCAGGAAAGTTTGTGAGATTTTTATCCCCAAATAACTACTTTAAAAATCTGTAAGTGAATATATAGCTCAAGCATTAGAGTGCCAGCCTTAAGTGAAAAGGCCAAAGGAGATTGTGAAACACTGAATTCAAGCCCTAATACCAGAAAAACAACAAATAAACGAACATCCTCTAGTATTTTAAACCACGGTAAACGTTCTCACATTCTAAAACAGTCCCTAAATTCTGACACTCTTAAAACAACATCTTCAACACTTAACAAAAGTAAAAAAAAATGGAAAAGAAAGCTTTAAATTATATAATAAGTTTATGTAAAACTTGTAAATTTTCTTGACCAACTGTGTTCTAGTCTCTGCCCAGGCCACAACACTGCTTAGATCTCCGGGCTTGCACTTGCACTATATCACTATACATATCACTATATATATATATATATGTGTGTGTGTATGTGTGTGTGTGTGTGTGTGTGTGTGTGTGTGTGTGTGTGTATACACATATACATGTATGCATTGTATAAATGTACTATATATATAAATATAAATATAAATATATATATGGGGTTCTTGCAATATCATGAACAGGCACCAACTTCCATTCTGTACACTATTCAAGCAGGTTCTAAATGACCTAATACTAAAGAATTTGTCTTCTGGAAAATAGACCGGAAGAGAAATGCCTTAGAATTATGTTTTAAAAGACCCTATTAAATACTTCTGTGCATTAAAGCAGTCATTAGTCTTCATAGTATTGACCCTTGGCTAAAAGTGTCCTGGCTGCAAAGATATAAGACATGGACTTCCATTCTATCAGGAAATGTAAAGCTAAGAGCCAGTCTTAATAATCCTTAGAAGACAGATGGCCTTGGATGCTGTATCTGTCACAGATTAGTCAGGAGAAAGAATCCACAGAGTAATTTAAACAAGAGGGAAGTTCAATAGAAAGAACTATGAACTATAGGAAAGTATTTGGGTAATAAAGTGTTGGCTAATAAAATAAGAATAACTGCAAAGAATATAGACACAGAAATGTAGGAGTGAGAGCAAAGTATTGTGGACTCACAGAATGACAAAGGAGTTGTTATTGCTGGGCTTGTGGAAACATAATGTCTGGCTGGACATTGCTGTGGTTTGCAGGTGACTGGAGATGGATAGAAGGGTCCTGCTTGTTAGGGAAGCTGGGTGCACTACAAGAGCTTGTCCATGAGCACCCAGAATGAACTCAGAATGTGAATACAAAACACTCTGTGCTACATCTTGCACCCTCTGTAGGCTTTCATCTAGGAATTCTGAAGTGAAACAACTAGGTGAATGTGGAGTTTCTTTGTGGAATGCACCGCTGGTTTTATATCGTATGTGTGCTTATGACTGACCTTAGCCTGGATATTTACAGTCCCTGGTCTTCAAATCCCCTTTATGGTAAATAGTCCCTCTTTGTATGAGAGTCCAGGCCAATGACATCATCACTGTTTAAAGATTTGAGTAAAACTTAAATCAAATCTTTACACACATTTTTTTGCATGGCAAATAACTCTTTTCAGAACCAATGACTGTTTTAAAATGTGTTTCATAAGTATTTTTGCTCAATTAATAAATTATAATTTACAAAAATAAAGTAAGTGAGGAGACCAAAAGTCTGAAACCACTTGCATTCACATCTATGAAAGCAACAGTAATAAATCCATGTATCCAGGTGGGTAAGATTCAGGAATGAAACAGAAATAGAGGAAGCATCTTTATAGATAATATACGAGTCTTACTTCATGTGTGTGTGTTCAGATATTTTTCTCATCTAGTCTTTTATTCATTGATTATCATTTATCTTTCTCCACCCCTTACTTCCTCCCTCTTTGCTGTCTCTCTCTCTCTCTACACCTATCCCTCTCCCCCTGCCTCCATTCTTTTCCTCTTCTTGAAGACATCTTAAATAACAGACCCTGTCTTGTAAACTTGTAAATTAATGACAAGTTTCATTTCTCCTCATCTTCCTCATCCTCATCCTTCTCCTTCCTCCTCCTCGCCGTCGTCCTTCTGTTCCTCCTGTTCCTCCTCCTCCTCCTCCTCCTCCTCCTCCTCCTCCTCCTCCTCCTCCTCCTCCTCCTCCTCCTCCTCCTCCTCCTCCTCCTCCTCCTCTTCTTCTTCTTCTTCTTCTTCTTCTTCTTCTTCTTCTTCTTCTTCTTCTTCTTCTTCTTCTTCTTCTTCTTCTTCTTCTTCCTCTTCTTCCTCTTCTTCCTCTTCTTCCTCTTCTTCCTCTTCTTCTTCTTCTTCTTCTTCTTCTTCTTCTTCTTCTTCTTCTTCTTCTTCTTCTTCTTCTTCTTCTTCTTCTTCTTCTTCTTCTTCTTCTTCTTCCTCCTCCTCCTCTTCTTCCCACCAGCCCTTTAACAAATAACTGATTAGAATTCATGGTCTTTTGATTGCTAGGCAGTGCTCCACTACTGAGCTATATCCACAAGTAATTTCTAATGTTTAAATATTCTTTACTTAGGGGTTCAAAACTTTTGCACAGGTCAGAATGGACCTTAATTCCTCTTTTTTATTGTGAAAATACTGTACAGAGGGGTTACAATTACATGGGCAAGATAATGAGTACATTTCTTATCAAGCATTGTAGCCTCTTCCTATGTTTCCACTTCCCATCCCTTTCCATCCTCCTCCCCTCCCTCCCACCCAATCCTCCTCCCCCCTGGACCTTAATTCTTCTACCTGAACCTCTCATTGTGAAGACTACAAGCATGTATTCTCAGGCTCAACTGTTTTGTGTTGTTTTGTTCCTTGAGTTAAGGTCTTTCTAACTTTGTACCTAAACATTCCTGTAATTTCAGAGGCAAGGATTGCATTTTTGAGGGCCAAGTTGAATGAAAAAAATAAAAATAAGTTAGCAAGCTCTCCTCTCAACTTAATTCACATTTAACTAGTGTAGTGGTATGCAAATGCAATCCCAGCTATGAAGGAGATCTATCGCCTATATAGAAAAATTGTGATCCTGGCTTAGGTAAAAAACAGAAGACACTATTGGAAAAATAAATAGATAAATAAATAAATAATAAATGAATGAAGGGTCTGTGGTGTACACTAAGGGTAAAGAACCTTTGTAAATATAAAAGAACCTGTGTTCAAACCTTTAGCATGGAATTTAATCAGGACTATTTGAGAAGTCTTGATAAACTGTAAGATAACCATTCTTCTATGAATCAATTACAAAAGACAATAAAACTGTGTGAGTTGGATTCTAAAAAGAACATAAAACTGGTGGAGACACCTTAGTCAATGTCCAGAGGGCCATTTCATTTATACCACTAAATGCTTATATTAGGAAGTAATAAATTCTAAAATCGATGATCTATTAAAATTGGACTTAAGATAAAATCAGAGTAAGTATAAATGAAGAAATAAAACCTTTAATGAATCTCTTTAACATTGACAATTGTTGTCATTTGGTGTTCTGGTCATAGGGCTTCAACTCAGGACTGAGTACTACCTCTGAATAATTCCACTTAAGTCTAGAACTCTACCTCTTAGGCCACTGCTCCATTTCCATGTCTTTGGCAGTTAATTGAAAGTAAGAGTCTCATAGTCTTTCCTGCCCAATTTGGCTTAGAATTTTGATACTCAGACTGCAGCCACTTGGGCAGTTTGGATTACAGGTTTAGGAGCCAGTGTTGACTTTGTTGAGTTCTTATACTTTCCATCGATGTCATTCTCAGGTATGATAATAGTAAGATACCCTGTGATGACCTGGATTCACAAAAAATTCTTCCTTCCCTCCAGGGGAGAGTAGAAGTCAAATTTCCTATGGTATTCAAAATCACCCACCCCAGTAGCACAACCCTTTCTTTTCCTGTTAATACAGATGCAGGAGGAATCTAAAATGGCCTGAAGCTTGGTTAACTTCCAGTTCAATGGTATTAATGAGCAATAGTTCTTCCATTTGTATCTTTTACCTCTACACCTGTGACTCTTAGCTCTGGAAGAAAAATGTTGTAAAGGCTGATTACAAAACAGTAAATAGGACCATGCCTCAGTCCTGTATGGTATTGCCAAGTAGTAGCAACTATACTTGGGCCTTCAAACAGCTGATCCTTTGTTTCCTTATTCATTGAATTGGATAGTATGTCACATGACAAGAATTCATGCCATCACATGACAGGGAATTCCATGAGCATGCAACTGTTGCTATACTTCATTTTCTGTGAAGTGAGTTTTGGGGTCAAAAGCAAAGTTATATGGGCTCTCCATCATGTGGACATTTTTATCCTACTTGGAGCAAAAGCTTTTTCTGCAAGAAAGTAAATCTGTATTTAAAGTATGTACAAATTCAAATGAAATTGCATCAACCTTTCCACAATGGAGATGGTCCTCCTCAGGTAATGTTGGACTACTGTGAGCACAGTGTTAGTGTCTGCTATTGCAGACTAGCTGTTTAGCAGGAGTTATTGGCAGGTCAACATTGGCAAGGAGAATCCATGATGTTGAACTTCTATATATAACCTCTGTCTTGTATCTCTGACTACATTGGCCATGAACCCATTGAGAAACAACAGATTGTTAGACTGAGTAGATGATTGTATTCTCTAAACAGGTATAGATGTCTGTTCTTGGGAGAAAAGGTATGATTCTCATCATCTAACTTCCTCCTTTGCTGAGGTCACTTTCAGGTGAGCATTCCTGTGGGAATTCACAGATGTCTTCATCCATATGAGAAGTACACACACTTACATGTGGCTCTTTTCACCTAGAGAAGTCCATGAAGATACCTCATTAATGACTTACCTTGTTAAAAACTTCCAATTACCCAGTGAGTCCATCTAATATTTTCAAGTTCTAAACTATTCTACTAAGTAAAATCTTGTCATTGTCCCATGTATCAGTACATCATCATACATCTGGCCATTTCTCCTTAGTAAAGAGAACAATTAGTGACTCTATTTGAGCTCCTGACCATCAAAAGAACTGTCATTTACCTTTTTTTTTTTCAGAGAGATACAGAAGTTTGAATGTAGAATCACAGTTGACTACTTTCATGTGTGTGTTAGCCGTGGGTTGTGCAAAACTATCTGTAAGCCATACCTAAATAATCCATTCTATAGTCAGCTGCCCAAAAAAACATCTCAAATACTCATTGATGTCCACTTGTGTAGAGATATCCTGACAGCAGGATGGACAATGGATATTTTAAGGAAATTTTTCATATAAATAATTTGTCTGTTTTTAAGGCCTGCATTTATTCCACTTCTTTGTGAAAATGAAATGTTTATACTAACATACAACTTTATGGCTTGGTGAATCAGACAATAGTCAATTCAAGATGGATAGCACAAGCTGCATCGTGACTGTGACCTATAAATAAATGATCAATCTCCACTCAAGGTCCTGTAGCAAGCTAAGAAATTTATTTCAAAAATGAGTAGGGTTGGGGCTTGGAAGGTGACTCAGTGGTAGAGAGCTTGCCTTGCATGCCTGAGGCCCAGAGTTTGATTCCTCAGCACCACATAAGCAAAAAAAAAAAAAAAAAAAAAAAAAAAAAGCTGGAAGTGGCGCTGTGGCTCAAGTGGTAGAGCACTAGCCTTGAGCTGAAGAGCAGAGAGACAGCTCCCAGGCCCAGAGTTCAGGCCCCACGATCGGAAATTTAAAAGAATGAGTAGGTTCATTCTTTTTCCTTAAATAGCATCAGGACTTTTGCCAAACTTTAAGTACTTGCACAGTGATTCATTCACATAGTAAAGGCTCTAACTAGCATTCCTCTTCTTTGCCATTGCCAAACATCGTTGCATGTGTAGGATAATGGAACTCAATGTCAGAACCACTTACACCCGAGTCTGGGCCTGTTGCAAAGCCTTCTCTTCTGGGCTACAGTCTAAACGAGGATATTTTAGGTCATACAGATGGTATGTGTTTGTACATTCCATTACATATCCCCTTTTTGTTGAGAGAGGCCTGATCAACTTGTGCCTAAAGATGAGCATCTTGACTCCTCCAACACCCTACCCCAGCCCATAAAGGTTGAAGGGTCTTAAACTTGCTACAATTCATTTCCTGCTGGACACTACAAATGTATCAACAGAAACTACAGAGACTTTGCTTATGTTGCTTCATCAGGTCTAGTCAACTTAAGGCCTCCATTGCAAAGGACTAATACTTTTTGAAAGAAAATGTTAGGATTTACTACTCTTGCGTTTTATTTATTTTTCTTTTTTATCACAATGAGATTTCATCTCAGGGACTTGTGCTTGCTAGGCTGGCACTTCACCTCTCAGTCATGCCTCCACTATGCTCTTCATTGATTATTTTTTAGATAGGAATTTGATTCCATCCTGGGCAAACTCCTGGAGTATTATTGGCCTACTTTAGTCCTCCCATAAATGCTGAGATATCAGAAGATTTCCATATTGTCTAGCTTCCCTAAATTAAGATGAAGTCTCTCAATTTTTTCTTCCTGGGCTAGTCTGCAACCATGATTTTCCAATTCTCCTGGTTCCATGGAGTGTGTAATGACTGGTGCTCATCGCTGTATCCAGGTACAAATGGAGAAAGGGTCTTGACAAATTTTCTGCACAGACTGGTCTCAAAACTGAATTCTTTTATCCCAGCTTCCTAAGGAGCTAAGATCATACACATAAGAATCAAAATACATGAGATTTTTATTTGTTGAATGTCATTAATGAATTATTTAGTGTTCTTTGTGGTCCTGACCACAAATTCTTGAAAAAATGTTAATCATGATCAGCTTGTAATTTTCAATTAGTTAATTCAAATTATTCTTTGTAGAATTTCTATAAACTGATAACTTTAAGATATTTGAAATGTGACAGATTTCATATACACCTGTTTCTTTTCTTAATATGATAGGTATACTTAGTAAAAATATAATTTTTTTGTTATCCTATATAGGTAACTTTAGTACTGGGTATTATCTGCTAAGAACTTATACAAATACTAAATACTAAAACAAAATTGTGGATAGAAACAAAACTTTTTTAAATCATTGAAATGTAATTATTCATGTCAAGATTAATTTTTAGTTTGTTGAAATATATTGGTAGATATTAACTGATTTCAGGGAAGCCACAGTTACTAATCCATGGTAGAGGATTTTTCAGACTGAACTATTTATACAAAATACCTATTTCGTTTTGTAATTATTAAAGGTTAACACATATACATCCAATTTTATTGTAGGCATTAGTGACTGCTATTTAAATCAACAAAAATATTATTCAACATAAATACAGTTTTAGGAACAACTTATTTTACTAGCACATTTAGAAATTGTTAGTCATGCATGTATTTAGCTGTTTTGTCATGACTCAAGTCTGCAACCCTAGCTGATGAGATCTAAAGGTCATTTTTCAAAGCAAGCCAAGGCTGAACAGTCAATTAGACTCTTATTGACAATTAACCAGCCAAAAGCCAGAAATGGAATTATGGTTCAAGTGATAAAGCATCTGCTTTGAGTGAAAAATCCAATCAAGAGCTCAAAGTCTTAATACAAGCATTGTTATAGGCAGAAAATTAAATAATAAAAAGATAGGTGCCCCTGGCTCATGCCTGCAATCGTAGCTACTCAGGAGGGTTCAAAGCCAGCCTGGGCAGGAAAGCCCGAGAAATTCTTATCTCCAATAAACGACCAGAAAACCGTAAGTGGCACCTCAGCTCAAATGATATAGCATTAGCCTTGAGCTGAAGACCTGAGGGACAGTGCCCAGGCCCAGAGTTCAAGCCCCACCACTGACAAAAAAAAGTTATAATAATAAGTTAATATTAAATCTATATGGTGAAAGTTTGCAATTATTTAAAATACATCTAGAATCACTCTCATATTAAATATATTAATAATAACTGTACTTTTTATTTTTTAGTTCATTAAAAATATTATAATCTTGGGAAAGTAAATTAATGTTTCCCAAGGCTATGTGATAGCCTGTATGATATTCAAACTATTTGACATAACGTTCCCAGAGTAGAGGGGATAGCTACCAAGATAGAAATCAAAGATGCATATATAAAATCTTCTATGCCTCTGTGGGTGCCAGTGGCTCACACCTATAATCTTAGCTACTCAAGAGGCTAAGATCTGAGGATCGTGGTTCAAAGCCAGCACGGGCAGGAAAGTCCATGAGACAATCACCTCCAATATACCACTAGAAAACCGGAAGTCGTTCTGTGGCTCAAGCAGTAGAGCATTTACCTGGAGCTGAAGAGCACAATGACAGCACTCAGGCTCAGAGTTCAAGCCCCAAGACAGACAAAAAAAGAAAAAAAAACCTTCTATACTGATGGCTCATACTTTAATCATAGTAATCAGAAACCTGAGATCTGAGGATCATGGTTTGAAACCAGCCTAGGTAGGAAGTCTATGAGAATCTGAGATTGTCATAGCATTTTAGAGGCCTTCAAAGAGTCCTTTCCATATAGTACCATGTTTTAGAAAAGAAATTCATCAACAATACTACCTACCTCAATCCAAATAATGTTGAAATAAAGCAACAAAATTATTCTGTTTTAAATGATCAAATATCTTTGGTTAATTTAGAGTTAATGTAAACTGAAAATTAATTCATGCATTTTTTCCTTATTTTTTTTAAAAAGTGTAGCTTTTCCTTCAGGTATGACTTGGGTACGTGAATGTCATCCTTTCTCACATTTATTCAGTAGGGCATTGTCCAAATACTAGCAAGCAATTCAGTATCATTACTGTTTGTAGTATCTATAATTTATATCCAATCTTTCTCAGATGGAGTAAAACTGGATGACACATAAAAACCTACCCTATATGAACAATTTTATACTGCTTGTGAGTGCAAGAGACAATCAGAAAATGAATGTTATAATTCACTTTCCTCTAGAAGAAAATTGTAATTATAATCATTTGTGAATATAATCTAGAAACCTTCAGTTAAACCTCAGGTAAGTTCTGTGGACTGTGTTCTGTTTTCTCCATATGTATGCCAAACGCAATAACATAATTCCAGTACTTGTTTATTTACACATCAGGATGCCAAAGATACACAAATTCCACTACACTTAGAATGCAATCTCACTAGCATTTAAAACATGCAAGACAGAAGAAAACAGTTTAAATGTTTTGATGAAAAATAACAAAATGTAAATAAAAAAGAGATTAATAAAAATAGAAGAAAAACTAATGTAAAGTCACTCTGAGAAAAATACAAAAGCATGAAAATCCAACTTGTTCTCAAACAAAATAACATAATAGAAAACTGCAAGGCTGAGTAAAAACTGCAAGGCTGCTACTTGGAATTAATAAAATGGAATTGAGCTGCAAAACAAAGTCATTGCATCACAGTTCAAACTGGGTTAGAATAACTCTAGATGAAATGATAACCTGAAATTTCCAGAAATTAAAAGAAAAGAAAGGAAAAATGGAAAAGAATGTAAGCTGAACCGAAACTGAGAGGAAGTGTGAAGGTCATAACTAAAATTGACAGCTGTAAACTGGCATGCCATCATTGAGTTTCCCCCAGTTAAGTATTTGCTATATGTTGCTATGATTCTGTAATGCAGTTTGAACTCTGGTATTGTGATACTCACATAATTGCTCTTTTGAACAGAAATGCTGTCACTATCCATGATCTTTTATGTTTTCATATACATCTTAGAGCTGGTTTTTCAATTAAGTAGGGCATGGTGTTGAGCGTCTGGTGGGTACTGAATTGAACTTGTAGGTCGTTTTGAAAGAATAGACCCTCTTCTCCGGGTTGGGAATGTGGCTAGTGGTAGAGTGCTTGCCTAGCATGCATGAAGCTCTGGGTTTGGTTATTTAGTACCACATAAAAAAATTAAAAAAAAAAAAAAAGACAAGGTAGAAGTGGCGCTGTGGCTCAAGTGGTAGAGTGTTAGCCTTGAGCAAAAGAAGCTCAGGGACAGTACCCAGACCCTGAGTTCCAGCCCTAGGACTGGAAAAACAAAACAAAGCAAAACAATCAAATTCCTCTAGTCCATGATCATAAAATATCTTTATATCTTCTGGTGTCTTCCTCCCTCCACCCCTCTTTTCCCTCTTCCCTCCCTCTTCCCTCCCTTTTCTTTTCTTTCCTTCTTCCTTCCTTCCTTAACTCTCTCTTTCCTTCCTACTTTTTTCTTTCTTTTTTATCTTTTCTTCCCCCTTGTAGAATTTTTTCATGTCCATGGTTAATTTTATACTCAGATTTCTGAGATTACTGTCAATGGAATTGTTTTATTAGAAAATTTTCTATTAGTAATGTATCATCCAAAGTACTTATGAGAATATTTTCTTATATAATTTTCATAGTACAATTTATAAAATCTTACATGTAACACATTCCTTATGATTTTCAATACTCACAAATTGTCTTTTTATAGTTACTATAATTCCTTATGATTTTCAATACGCACAAGTTGTCTTTTTATAGTTACTCTAATTATAGTGTTTTGTAACTATATTCATCTCATGAAAAAACCAACAATTGACTTAATATTTTGCATTTTAGGGATTTTTGTATTTATTGATTTTATTTATGTGTAACTATTTTCAATGTATATTCGTTTATGTTTTCTTCTTGTGATTTTTTTCAAAAATATTGAAGATTGGCTTTATATCCTTGGTTTTCATATTTTTTCTAAGAAGTCAATTTATTACTATTTGTATTGAATAACCATTTTAGCCACAATGCTCAATTTTTTCTCTGGGGAATCTTTAATTTTCAATTCTTTTGACTTATTCTTGGTAGATATTAATATAATTGCTTATAGAGGTTTTCTTAGCCTTACCTGTTCCTATCTCATAACCATTACAGTTGTAGAATGTGCTCAATGTTTTCACTTCAGTATTTTAGAATTTCTTGACTTTTAGTGAAATAAGTATTCCATATAAACTCAAATGTAGTATTTCATGTTCAGAGAAATATTCAATCTCTAGCAATTGTATTGTGCTTTCTAATTTTGTTCAGATACCATCTTTGTTAGAAAATTTGTGTTCCTTCCTTCTTTCCTTCCTTCCTTCCTTCCTTTCTTTCTTTCCTTCTTTCTTTCTTTTTTCTTTCTTTCTTTTTCTATTTCTGTTTGTCCTGGGTGCTGTCCCAGAGGTTCTTTTTCTCAAGGCTAGTACTATATACCACTTGAGGCACAGCTCCACTTCCAAACTTTGGTGGATTAATGGAGAGAAGATTCTCATATTTCCTTGTTCCATTCACCCATTGAGGGACATCTGGGCTGACCATATCTTGGTTATGGTGTATCTACAATGGAACTCTACTTATCCATTAGAAATAATGATATTGAACCATACATAAGGAAATGGAAAGACTTGAAACGGATTACGTTAGGTGAACTACACCAGACCCTGAGAAACACAGGCTGCATGTTTTCTCTCCTGAGTAGAAACTAGAATGTGCCTATAAATATATGTAAAAACACTGGGTGGCACCAAGCAGGTATAGATGAATTAAGTGAAGTATAATAGAATCCATTGTAAATGCAAGTAATAAAATTATTTAGAAAGGCTAAGGCAAAGCCTAACAAATTGAATACTAGAAAATATGTACTTGCAAGAGACAGAGTGAATCAAGAAGAGGGAACAGAAAAAATGAATGGGGGAAATAAGTAAAATGCAGACAAGAATGCAATGTATATGTCACAGAACTGAGAAAAATAAGAGGAGTGTGTGAATGAAAATCTTGAAGGGATGACTCAGATCAAGATGCATTATGTACATAATTTTCTTTGTTAAATGGCAAAAAATCAAATAAAACCTGCAAAATTAAGAAAAGTGAAGGAAGGGATACTGTGAAGAGGTGGTTGAGAATGTTAACTTTATTTTATTTTATTTTGTTCGTGGGCCTGAACTCTGGGCCTAGGCGCTGTCCCTGAGATCTTCAGCTCCAGGCTAGAAATCTATCACTTGAGCCACAACACCACTTTGGCTTTTTCTGCTTTTGTGGTGCTTAGTAATCAAACCCAGGGCCTCATGTATGCAAGGCAAGCTATCTTCCCAGATCCAAGGGTGAGAATATTAAAAGGCGTGACACTGATTTTCTTTTTATAAGACACTCTATTCATAAATTGATCTGTTGAATTGCAACTCCTTTGTACAACTATCTGAAAATAAATAAAAATATATATTTAAAAATATAAGGAACATGTGTCTATTGGCCATCTTTCTTTCTTCCTCAGAGAAGTTTCTCTTTAAGCCTTTAGCCAACTTATTTATTGGGCAGTTGTTTCTTTGAGGATTTGTTGTTGGCCAATTTAATTTTTTGAGTTCCAAGTATATTTTAGATATGAGGCCATTTTCCGTTGTATGGATAGTGAAGATCTTCTCCCAATCCGTGGGCTTTCTATTGATCTTGCTAGCTATGTTCTTTGCCATGCGGAAGCTGTGCAACTTCATGCAATCCCATTTGTCCAACCTTTCTTTGATTTGTTGGGTTTCCGGGTCTCTATTAAGAAAATTTTGGCCTGCGCCAAGGAGACCTAGGGATTCTCCTATTCCATCCTGTAATGTTTTCAGAGTGTCTGCTTTGACTTCGAGGTCTTTGATCCATTTAGAGTTGATTCTGGTGCAGGGTAATATATAAGGATCTAGCTTTATTATTCTACAAGTAGTTAACCAATTTTGCCAGCACCATTTACTGAAGAGGCTGTCTTCATTCCATTCTATTTTTTTTAGCTCCCTTATCGAAGATTAGATGGCTATAGGTCTGTAGGTTCATTTCTGGGTTTTCAATTCTATTCCAGTGGTCCTGAGGTCTGTTCTTGTGCCAGTACCAAGCTTTTTTGATTACTATGGCTTCATAGTAGAGTCTGAAATTTTGTATTAATATTCCTCCACCAGCGTTCTTTCCATTGAGGAGCATTTTGGCTATTTGGGGTCTTTTATTGCTCCAACATCCCTAGCCATAAAAGAAATGCAAATCAAAACAAAATTGAGATACTACCTCACCCCAGTTAGAATGGCTGAAATCAACAACTCTAATAACAAATGCTGGAGGGGATGTAGACAGAAGGGAACATTATTGCATTGTTGGTGGGCATGTAAACTTGTTCAACCACTTTGAAAAGTAGTATGGAGGTTCCTCAAAAGACTCCACATAGAGCTCCCCTATGACCCAGCAATCCCACTTTTGGGCAGTTACCCAAATGTTTACAAACAAGACCACAATAAAGCTACCAGCACAACTATGTTTATTGCAGCATTATTTACCATAGCTAAGATCTGGAACCAACCCAGATGCCCCTCAGTAGATGAATGGATCAAGAAAATGTGGTATATATATACACAATGGAATTCTATGCCTCCATCAGAAAGAATGACATTGCCCCATTTGTTAGGAAATGGAAAGACTTGGAAAAAATTGTATTAAGTGAAGTAAGCCAAGCCCAAAGAAACATAGGTCCCATGGTTTCCCTTATTTGCAATATCTAGTATATGTATGAGTCTAGCAGAAAAGGTCAGATAAGGTGATGTTAGGAAAATGAACCCTAAAATATGTATTTAAACGGTTTTTTTCTTTCATGCATTTGTTTCTAATGCATTTATAAGATGATTTCTTTGTTGCTTTGTATGTCCTTTCCCCACAGTATAACCCCTGCTTTCACTGTATTTGATGTTGGTATAATTTGTGGAGGGGAAGGGGAAAAACAATTCGTTTAAATAAGGTTACAGTTGGACCCATTGCAGCAATGAAAAGTACAAGTTGTCATGTCAAAAACGAACTTTACAACTTTGATGGGCGGGAGGATTGGGTGGGGATGGGGGGAGGCTGGGAAGGGATATGAAACGTAAACTAAGGAAGAGGCTACAATGCTTGATAGGAAATGTACTCATTTTCTTCCTCATGTAATTGTAACCCCTCTGTACAGTATGTTCACAATAAAAAATATAAAGAACAAAGAAAATCTTAATATTACCGCATATGCTGGCTCAAACTGTGCTTCTTAGCTCTCAGCCTCCTGAGTACCTCTGGTTTCTCCAGTTTACAGCATGAGCCACAGGCTAATGACGTTTTCTTTAATGCTATTTTTCCTACTTTTCTTTCATTCTTTTGTTTTTGTTTTCACTATACTGTGATCAGATTCAGAGATTTGTACACTAGCACTTTATCACTGAGCTACACATCCAACAACCCTTTCACTTTTACACCAAAACAATCTGTTATCATCTACTACAGGGACATGAAGTTTTTTCTATTTTTCTTCCTATTTTACATGTATTCAACACACCCATACACATACATACATTCATACATACATAGAGAAGAGAAAGAAAAATGTTAATTGTATTTAAAAAATTGTTTTTCTAGCAAATTGACTTAATTTTTGTAATGCTATTACTCATGATAAATTATTTGTTATTTGTACAAATTTCACTTTAGGTCACAGTCCTGACATTTTTCTTCCTTCATTTAGCACTTATTTGAGCCATTTTCAATCATTATTTCATTTCTTCTTCTCATGTTTGGATTCTTTTGTTAAATAGAGTCAAATCTATTATCTCTCAAAGAGTTCAATCTAAAAGTGTGAATATTTTACTTTAAGACTCAGTTCAAAAATACGTTTAATACTCCATAAAATGATGAGGTAAACTGTTTGGAAATTAAATATATTTTTTACCTCTTTAGACCATGCTCATTCATACAGTTGCTTAATGGCTGTGACACACTCATCATAACTTAGCTGATGCAGGAGGGATAGAGATGAATGCAACATTCACATCAATACCTCATGCCTGCAATATTCTGTTTTGAAGCAGGCCCCCCAAATTTAAAGCTCACCTGTGTTTGCTGGTAATTTAAAGAGTGATGACAGAAAATGAAGAGAAGGAACAGCTAATGAAAATTGGGAGCTATGCTCCTTTTATATGTCAATATCCAAGAGAAATACATAGATAGTCCTTTATCATAAGAAATCTTATTCAGAAATAAGATTTCTTAAAAAAGGGTTAAAATCTGAGGAGACACAGGCTGAGGTGACCTCTGGCATATTCAATCAACAATGGAAAATTTAAGGTTTCGCTGGAGAATGGTGTTATGAAAGATGGCTAACTGATCATTGTAGCATTATATGAGAGCTTGCTTCACAAATGTTTACAGTTGACATCACAGATTGCTTTGTTGGATTGACCTCTCAAGACTGTAAGTATGGCTAGGATTTTTGAATACATTCTAGGTGGTCCTTGAGCTCAAAATTCTGTGCATTGGAAACATTTCTGTTACAGTTTCTGTTATCAGGGAATGCAAATGTGTGAATCTTTCCTTTATGTATGCCAGTCCCAAGTTCCATTTTGCCAGGATCTGACAAGGAAATCCAGTATAATTCTAACAATTTCACCTAGGAAGGATTTTTGGAGAGGCCCGGTGATATGAGGAAATGAGCCATGCAGGTTCTTGGTGAAATATGTGCATGGACTAGGAAAAACAGTGAATGCCAAGCTCTGTGTAAAATCATGTGTCACTCACAGAAGTTTCTTCTTGCAAAATCTCTAAAATTCTTCCCCTGTTTTCCTTTCCAGCTAGTGGGCATCATTGGCTCTTGCTCTGGACTTGGATTCTTCATCTTAAAGATAATTTGAATGTATTTACTATTATTTGCATTATATTCTCATAACTCACTTTTTCTTTTTTTTCCTGAAGGATATTTTTTTTTATTTTCTACAAAACATTAAATGAAGTTGCAATAACACAGTGAAGAACTAATAGGTGCATACCGTGTATTAGACAAATAAACAATCTGAGAGATCTATTTTTCTGATGGTCTTTATTCTTATTTATCTGCTAATTACTGGAAATTATAGTCAACACATAAAAATTGAGCAACTCTATGGCTATAATTAAGGTATAAAGATAATGTCAAATATATGTCAGGCTAACAATGCATCACATTTATATTCAGTCATTATTATGCTACAAGTTCTTTTAGCTTCAGTTATGCAATTATTTAATTCGTTCTTTTTGTAGTAATACTCATAAGAGTCCATCAAAACGATTGGTTAATTGAGTAAAATCTTAAACATATTTACAAGAGAGCAAAAGACTCATTATTCTATAGAATTATATTTATCGATTTATTGCTCTTTCTTTCAGTTGCTCTCTCTAGAAGAATTTTTTTCTTTTTTTTTTTTTTCTTTTTTTTTTTTTTTTTTTTTGCTATCATGGGGCTTGAACTCTGGGCCTGGGTAAAGTTACTCAGCTCTTCAGCTCAAGGAGAACACTCTACCACTTGAGTCATAGCGCCACTTCCTTTTTTTTTTTTCTGGTGGTTTATTGGCAATAAGAGTCTCACGGACTTTCCTGCCAGAACTGGCTTTGAACCACGACCTTCAGATCTCAACTTTCTGAGTAGCAAGGATGAAAGTCGTGAGCCATCAGTGCCAGGCTATAAATTATTTTTTATTTATAAAAATAATTAATTCAATCTGTAGAACACTTTTCCCTACTAGATTAGTAAAGATAAAAGAAAGATAAGTCATATTTCTGAGAAAATGACATACTGATTACATAATTGTTTTCATGAAGAGCTCCTTAAACACAGACATGTTAAAATACTTTATTTAAAACATTACCCTGCAATCTGAGAATGTTGCCTTAAATATGTGATGGAGATCTTTCTGGTCTGAAATTTCTCCTTCTCATCGAAGGAAAATTGGTTGCATTTTAAGACAACTTTAACAAGTTGAACTAGATACTTTAAGAAATTAGTTGTAACCTAAATATTGAACTAAAATATTCTCTAAGCCAGTTAAAATAAATGTACTGCTTCTTGTTGAAGAGTTGAGTAATTTGTTTTGTTTTGTTTTTTTTTTTTTTTGGTTGGTCATGGGGTTTGAACTCTGGGCCTGGGCGCTGTCCCTGCTCTCTTCAGTTCAAGGCGAACCCTCTACCACTTGAGCCACAGCGCCACTTCCAGAGTTGAGTAATTTGTTACATACTAACATCACTCAACTTGACAAACCATTGTAAGTACTATGATTGAGCTTTATACTTCAAGGATGTTGTCACATATCCTCTAGCATATACGTCATGATAATATTTGTAGAGATAAATGGTAATTTTCTTTGAACAGACTGTACTAAGTATAATCACTAGAAAAACAATGGGAGTTGTTATATGGTGAGAGTAGCATATTTTATGTAAGGTTACACATTCAAAGATTAAGTATTATGATTTTTATATAAGAGAGACTATATTTTGGTCAATTTTTACGTCAAAAAATGCAATCTAAATGCTTTTTTATCTATCACTTTAAATATTGTTCTTATATTTTTATCTCAATTAACTTTCCACAAAACTTAAAAAATATCCTCTATGGTGAATTCATTGAAGATATAGTGGATCATTTGAATTACTTTATGTTTCTTAGTATACAGAAAACCATGTAATAAGTGTTCTATTATTATATTTTAAATAAATGAGTATCTGAACATATGTGTGTCTCTTTTTAACAGATAGTTGTAGTCTAGCATGGGTAGTAAAATATATTAAATCAGTTGTTAGTTAAAATGATGAGTCATGAAATATTTGATACAATTTTATTTTCTGTTACAGATGATTATCCTCTCTAATTTTTTTAAAAAAGAAGAAAAAACCTTGGATTCTTCAACTTTATTTTTATAAGAAAAAAAGGAAAGGAAACAAAGCATGAATTTTAAAACTTCCCTACACATTTTAATCTGTACATGTATGTGTGTGTGTGTGTGTGTGTGTGTGTGTGTGTGTGTGTGTGTGTGTGTGTGTGTGTGTGTGTGTGTGTGTACAATTTATTCAATTCATACCATTCAGCAAGTGTTTGGACATTATCCTAATCTATATGGAGCTGAAAATCATAACATACACACATACACACACACATGTATGCAGAGAAAAAAAACATAACTTCCTTCACTAAGGTGTGAACAAAAACTCTTGGAAATTTTTATCAGAGCTAATTAATTCAGTCTGCTTCAATAATATTGCAGTAGTCATGTTAAGGTGCCTTTCTGAAATTAGATGTTAGTGTGAAGTGCTATTATATTAAAATGAATTGAAACCATCTCAAATAATCACTAACCAGCATGTATTTTCATTTTGTTAGAGCAGTTCCAGATTTCAAAGGATCAAATATGCAAACCTGGGTGATTTGAGGAAAATAATTCTGAAACGTGATTGGTTGCTAAAGTCTTTTCTCAAAAAAGATCTATAAAGCTAGTTTTATTTGTGTGCTCTTAAATCAGTAAATTGATATCATGTCACTTAACTGGGCTAAACTACGCTAAGACAAACACAGCACAGTACTTTGTAAACTATATTTTTTAAAGTTATATACAATAAATAGCACTTCTATATAATGGTGTCAATCAAATAATGGAGATTATTGGAAGAAAATTCACTGTAACATATGGTTAAGCTTACATAAAATATTCAGGCTAAAAAATTAAAAGGATTAAAAACAATGGATATACTGGGGATATTTAACTGATTATTATTTGTTAATTAGTGGTGATAAAACATGAAGGAAAGCCCAAGTTTCACACATAAATAAAACTGACAAATGTATATTTCAGGTATGGAACATACTTCTTTTATGACTCTGAGAATAAAGCAAATAAACATATATATCCTTCCATTGCTACATTTTATTGTAAGCATGCCTCAAAACAGATTTCCAGCTAAGAGAGATTTAAGGCGTGCTTATGGAATATACTAATTATATCCTACATTTGATCTCTGTAATAAAGTAACAGATACCATGTCTGAATACTATAATAAAACCCCTTTGAAGAAGTAACATTTATTTTTTAAAAGGCAATTATAAACAGATCTGGTCAAATCAAAATGAACCCTTGTACAACATATTAATCCTAATAAAATATGTGGGGGAAAAAACAAACTGCAACATTGTGTTCCTTTACCTGAATGTTTATTTTTCAAAAAGGCTCCTGGTGATCTCTGGTAGCATCTCTAATGACTTGTTTCTTCTTAAATAACTTTAAATTAGTCAAATTATGAATATTTTATTTATCTCCATTCTTCATCCATAGAATTCAAATTATAATCCTTGTACCATTTATTCATTTTTCTTTACTAAACTGTGTCATACTACTTTCCAGATTTATCATGAATGCTAACTCATCTTTTTTTTCTTTTTTTAAAATTTTATTTTATTTTATTTGTGAACATACTGTACAGAGGGGTTACAATTGCATGGGCAGGATAATGCGTACATTTCTTACCAAGCATTGCAGCCTCCTCCTTTGTTTACCCTTCACATCACTTCCCAGCCTCCCCCCAGCCCCCCCAATCCCAATCCTTCTCCTTCCCCACTCCCCCTCCCCGCTCCCACCCTCTCCCCCCCCCCCCGCACCAAAGTTTTAAAGCTCGTTTTGGATATGACAACTTGTACTTCTCATTGTTGCAACAGTTCCACCTGTATCCTTAAACAACTGGTTTTTCCCCATCTCCTCCACAAGTTATACTGACACCAAATATAGTGAAAGCAGGGGTTATACTGTGGGGAAGGGACATACAAAGAAACAAAGAGATAATCTTATAAATGCGTTAGAAACACATGCATGAAAGAAAAAACATTAAAATACATATCTAAGGGTTCATTTTCCTGACATTACATTATCTGACCTTTTCTGCATATACTAGATTTTGCAAATAAGGGAAACCATGGGACCTATGTTTCTTTGGGCCTGGCTTACTTCACTTAATATAATTTTTTCCAAGATTTTCCATTTCCTAACAAATGGGGCAATGCCATTCTTTCTGATGGAGGCATAGAATTCCATTGTGTATATATACCACATTTTCTTGATCCATTCATCTACTGAGGGGCATCTGGGTTGGTTCCAGATCTTAGCTATGGTAAATAATGCTGCAATAAACATAGTTGTGCTGGTAGCTTTAGTGTGGTCTTGTTCGTAAACATTTGGGTAAATGCCCAAAAGTGGGATTGCTGGGTCATAGGGGAGTTCTATGTGAAGTCTTTTCAGGAACCTCCATACTGCTTTCCAAAGTGGTTGAACAAGTTTATATTCCCACCAACAATGAAGTAAGGTTCCTTTCTGTCCACATCCCCTCCAGCATCTGTTGTTGTTAGAGTTCTTGATTTTTGCCATTCTAACTGGGTGAGGTGATATCTCAATGTTGTTTTGATTTGCATTTCTTTTATGGCTAGGGATGTTGAACATTTCTTCATGTGTCTATTGGCCATCCTTCTTTCTTCTTCAGAGAAGTTTCTCTTTAAGTCTTTTGCCCACTTATTTATTGAGCAGGTGATTCTTTGAGGATTTGTTGTTGGGGGATCTTTAACCCAACAAAACTCCCATGTATTGCCAGAAACAGTTCAATAACTTTCAAAATGATTTCCATGATTTCCAACCTTCTATTTCTAAAAGCTAGATCTTACCTGAACACATCTGTCACAAATAGCACATTGAAACACAAAATTTCCTAATGAGTTCTTCTATCGGTTTCAAGAAAAATCAAAATCCTAAAAAAAGATTCTAAATCCTATATAATCCAAAGATTATAAATTTTTTTCTCAGCTATTTGAAATGAGGAGAAATCAGACCAGTTTCAAACACATAATTAATCAGATATTATCATTTTATATACGTATAGAATATAAGTAAATAAGATGCAAAGCATATTAGTTTATAGTGAACAATCCAAAGCCTCATGAAGACTGGAGAATTGACAAAGTATGCAACTGACATGCAAACGAAACTATCAAATGCTAGACTGCAGCAGCGATATTGAAGGAAGACAGCTTGTTAGAAAGCAATGAGGAATCAAGAAAGTGATCAGAGTTGAGGGGATGAAGTGGGTCAAATCCAACTCTCATATATTTTCAGGCTTGTTAACTTGCAACATCACGTACTACTATACACTACTTCCTTTTAAAATTAGTTGTCCCTCAATGAGAAAAGTGTGGCTGAAATTAGGAAAGCAACTCCATTTGTAATAGCCCCACAGAAATAAAATACCTAGGAATTAACTTAACTAAAGAACTGAAGGACCTCTATGATGAAAACTTTAAAATCTTGAAAAAGGAAATCAACACAGAACTTAAAAAATGGCAAAACCTCCCATGCTCCTGGATTGGCAAGATTAACATCGTGAAAATGGCAATACTTCCCAAGGCTATCTACACATTCAACGCGATACCTATCAAAATTCCAACCTCATTCTTCAAGGAAATAGAAGAGGCAATCCAAAAATTCATATGGAACAATAAAAGACCCCGAATAGCAAAAACACTTCTCAACGGAAAGAACACTGCTGGAGGAATATCAATACCAAATTTCAAACTCTACTATAAAGCCATAGTAATCAAAACAGCTTGGTATTGGCATAAGAACAGACCTCAGGACCAATGGAATAGAATTGAAAACTCAGAAATGAACCTACAGACCTATAGCCATCTAATATTCGATAAGGAAGCTAAAACAATAGAATGGAAGAAAGACAGCCTCTTCAGTAAATGGTGCTGGCAAAATTGGTTAACTACATGTAGAAAACTAAAGCTAGATCCTTATATATCACCCTGCACCAGAATCAACTCCAAATGGATCAAAGACCTTGAACTCAAAGCAGACACTCTGAAAACATTACAGGATGGCATAGGAGAAACCCCAAGTCTCCTTGGCTCAGGCCGAAATTTTCTAAATAGAGACCCGGAAACACAACAAATCAAAGAAAGGTTGGACAAATGGGATTGCATAAGGTTGCAGAGCTTCTGCAGGGCAAATGACATAGCTAGCAAGATCAATAGAAAGCCCACCGATTGGGAGAAGATCTTTACTAGCCATACAACGGACAAGGGTCTCATATCTAAAATATACTTGGAACTCAAAAAATTAAACCACCCAACAACAAATCCTCAAAGAAACAACTGCCAAATAAATAAGTGGGGGAAAGACTTAAAGAGAAGCTTCTCTGAAGAAGAAAGAAGGATGGCCAATAGACACATGAAGAAATGTTCAACATCCCTAGCCATAAAAAAAATGCAAATCAAAACAACATTGAGATATCACCTCACTCCAGTTAGAACAGCAAAATTCAAGAACTCTAACAACAACAGATGCTGGAGGGGATGTGGACAGAAAGGAACCTTACTTCATTGTTGGTGGGAATGTAAACTTGTTCAACCACTTTGGAAAGCAGTATGGAAGTTCCTCAAAGACTTCACATAGATCTCCCCTATGATCCAGCAATCGCACTTTTGGGCATTTACCCAAATGTTTACAAACAAGACCACACTAAAGTTACCAGCACAACTATATTTATTGCAGCATTATTTACCATAGCTAAGATATGGAACCAGATGCCCCTCAGTAGATGAATGGATCAAGAAAATGTGGTATATATACACAATGAAATTCTATGCCTCCATCAGAAAGAATGACATTTCCCCATTTGTTAGGAAATGGAAAAACTTGGAAAAAATTATATTAAGTGAAGTAAGCCAGGCCCAAAGAAACATAGGTCCCATGGTTTCCCTTATTTGCAAAATCTAGTATATGTATGAGTCAAGCGGAAAAGGTCAGATAATTTGATGTTAGGAAAACGAACCCTTAAATATGTATTTTAATGTTTTTGTTTCTTTCATGCATGTGTTTCTAACGCATTTATAAAATTATTTCTTTGTTTCTTTGTATGTCCCTTCCCCACAGTGTAACCCCCGCTTTCACTTTATTTGATGTCAGTAAAACATGTGGAGGAGATGGGGACAAACAAGCCGTTTAGGGATTCAGATGGGCCTGTTGCAACAAGGAGAATTACAAAATGTCATGTCAAAGCAAGCTTTACAATGTCGCTGTGGGGGGGGGTGGAGGGGGGTATGATTGGGTGGGGGGTAGGGGGGAGGCTGGGAAGGGAGGTGAAGGGTAAACAAAAGAGGAGGCTGCAATGCTTGGTAAGAAATGTATGCATTATCCTGACAATGTAATTGTAACCCCTCTTTACAGTATGTTCTCAAATAAAATAAAATAAAATTTAAAAATAATTAGTTGTCCCTAATGACAAAGGGAACATAAAAGCTAACTTAAATCTCTAGTCTGTTTATTTTTTCCTGGTCAATAATTTCAAAGTCAATTGTGTCTCATGAAATACGCAATATTTCTTTCCTATTGTAATTTCTAGCTCATGTCCCTTAATTTCTTTCTTTTTTATTGTGAAAGTACCATACATAGGGGTTACAATTACATGGGCAAGATGAGTATATTTTTTTAATCATGCATTGTTGCCTCCTTCTTTGTTTCCCATTCCCATCCCTTCCCATCTCCATCCCCCATCCCCCACCCCCACATGTCTGAGACAAGAAGAAAATGTCCTTAATTTCTTGATTACATTGAAATGATCAGAAGAGATCTTGTCTTCTACCATGATTTATTCTTATTTATACTTAACTTTAATTACTGCAGGTAGACAATCCTTTCTCAGCTAATGCTGACCTTTGTACCCTGGCTTCTATGCCTAGATCCCCACATTAATGTTCTATACATGATAACTCTGTAACAATTTACCCTGAAGCAATGCAATGAAATTATATGCTAAACAACTCACTCTTCTTCTCAAACCTACCTAAGGCTTCCAGTCTTGCTCATTAGCAATGCCAACACTGTAAGCATTATCTAGAAGGAACTAAGATTTTGTACCCTTGTCTCTGGTCAGACAGGCTAAAGAATGTGTTATGTACCTTTACTCATTTCTCTCTTCAGTCTCTTCTGCAGCCACACAAGAGATACCTCTTAGCCTCAAAACCTTTGAACTTGAATTTCTCTCTTCCTAGTATGTCTGGAAACAGAGACATTGATTTGGAAGTCATGAATCTGCCACTTTCCTCTTCCCAATCTGTAATGGTAATTGTGTGTGTGTGTGTGTGTGTGTGTGTGTGTGTGTGTGTGTGTGTGTGTGTGTGTGTGTGTGTGTGTGTTTGTAGTATTTCTTGATTAAGAATACTATAACAAAGCCACAAAGGGGTGACTTAAAATAACGCGAAGTACTATGAACTATTTATTAGGGGGAGTTACTTCTGAGAGCCCTCTTTCATGACTCATTCTTAACTCCTGATGATAATCAGTGGTCCTTAGGGCACCTGGCTTATGGCTTATCACCTTGTCTGCCTCTGTCTTCACATGACATTCTCTGTCTCTGTTTTCAAAGCTGTACATGCTGTTTTTTTCTTCTTAGAAAGGCACCACATACTGATTAAAGGTCCACTCTACTTTTCTGTTGTATTCACTAGTTATCTCTGCAACAACCCTATATCCAAACACAATCCCATTCTGGGGGTTAGAATTTAAATGAATTTTTGATGGGCAAAATCCAATACATAACACTCATCATCTCTTTTTCTTTCCTTAATTTGTTTTCTACAGCTATATTTAATACTTGTTATCTTCTTATATTGTCTAGTTCCTCCTGTTGTAAGCTCCATGAAATACAACATTTTGGTTTTTTTTATTAATTTGCTAATATAAGTGAAATACATATACATATATAATTTATCTGTTATATATTTTTGTTTAAAAACCCACAAATAAATTTGAGAAGATGATGTAGAAATTCAGACCGAGGTTCTATCATGCTTCATTCAAACTAATAGAAATATAGGAAGAAATAACCTATGGTTTGATTTATTGTTTGCTGCTAACAATTTCTTAAATCTTGGGTGCAGAAGTCATACTGAATCTCCAGTTATAGAATCAGTGGTTTTATACCAACAATTTGAATAACTTTCACATAAAAAGCCAAGAAACCTGCCACCTTGAAGCACTATTTATTTTACACAGCTGAGAAAACACCATCTTGCAGAAAGCTTGCTTAGGTGATATGTATTTATGAAGTATTAAGTCACAATCAATATTGATTTCTCTGATATGGATACAGTAACATGCATTTATCAACACTAATGAAAAACCACTTGACCCTGATGTTCCTCCATTATCTCCCAAATCCCAAAACAATAATGGAAGCAGTGAAACAGAGAGTAACATATAATGGAATTTTTATTCTGGTTTTATTGTTCATTTAGTTTTGCAAGTTGGCTCTTTGACAGACATTCATGCTGATAATGCACTTATTGCTGTAGGTTTTGTAATCCTGTGAAATTCTCAGTAAGACTTGTTATTATAGGTCATATTTGTTGATTAATGTCACCATTTACCAAAATCTCTTCAATCCTGTTCATACACACTGTTTTGTTTTCCTTAGATTTTAGTAGCCATAAAAAAGTAAGGAATGAAATTAGAACCCTGCCTATTTTGAACATAAAATAAAATTGAAAAATTCTAAAAAAAAAGCACAGCAAAGAATTTGAAATTAATTAGATATTTATTCACGGATCTGTACTTTGCCCCTTCTGAGGGACTAATAATTTGACAAGACACAGATGAAGAAGAATTTCTATTGAAATATTATGGTTTTGTTCTCATTTTTTTTCACAAGACACAGATATATACAGTGGAACGTGTTTTTTAACATGAAAAAGCCTGGTGGAAGTTTTTGTGTTCACTGGGAACCTGGAATACACTCTTGTTTCTTCCTTATAATCCTATAAGCAGGAATATCACTTAAGCTTTTTGCAGTATGGTTAGATCTTATTAAAATAGTTGATTTAATGTTAATACAAAACTTGCAATATAGCCATAAAGCTATGTTCTGGAAATTTGTATTGACCTTGTATCATTTTATTTATTTACCACACTTGTGTGGTGTATGACAGTATAAAAATAAATCAAGATTGTGAAAGAGAAGTTAATGGATGTCTGGGTAGAAGATGATAAATTTCCTACTACTGAGTACTAAAGATGTACTGTCATTGAAATGTAGTCTCTGAGACATTTATGTCTTGGCTGGTTTTGAACAAGGATATTAAAAATTTCAACTTTGAGTAGTTAAGATTTTATATATGAACCACCAGGGTTGGGTTAAATATTTTGTTTTAAAACAATTACATTGCAAACATTTGGATGCTTTCTTTTTTTGCTTCTGGCTCTCTCATTCTAAAGTATAAAATGGGGAAGAAAAGAGGAAGTGATTCTGAGAGGCTTCATTACTTAATCAGGTACATGTAAAAAGATTGCTTTTTAAGTTCTAAACTATAAACTATTTTAATTAATCATATAATAAACGTACTTTTTTACTTTGTTCAAATTCTAAATGCTGAAAATATACATTGTTTGTATTTTATCATTCATAACCGAACTATAATTACAGAATATTAAATATTTATATATATAACATTGTATATTTGTAGATATGTGTGTGCGCGCACATCAAATACACATACAGTGTCAAGAAAGATAAAGTGTTTCATATGGAAGTAATATTAATTTGGAAAGTTCTTAAAAGTAAGTTTTAAGGCTCAAGCCTGTAATCCTAGCTATTCAGGAGGTGAGATCTGAGGATTGCGATTCAAAGCCAGCCTGGGCAGGAAAGTCATTGAGACTCTTATCTCCAATAAACCACTAGTAAAACCTTAAGTGGCGCTGTGGCTCAAGTGGTAGAGCACTCACCTTGAGCTGAAGAGCATAGGGACAGAACCCAGGTCCAGAGTTCAAGTCCCACGACCCACAAAAGAAAAAGAAAGAAAGAAAGAAAGAAAGAAAGAAAGAAAGAAAGAAAGAAAGAAAGAAAGAAAGAAAGAAAGAAAGAAAGAAAGAAAGAAAGAGAGAGAGAGAGAAAGGAAGAAAGAAAGAAAGAGAGAGAGAAAGGAAGAAAGAGAGAGAAAGGAAGGAAGAAGAAAACTAAAGAAAGTTGTTACAATTGAAAGAAAGAAAGAAAGAAGAAAACTAAAGAAAGTTGTTACAATTGAAAGAAAGAAAGAAAGAAGAAAACTAAAGAAAGTTGTTACAATTAAATTTTCCCAAGTTAATAACCATGGCTCAATCTTTATGTATTGCTTCTGAGTTAGGTAAGAATGAGATCAACAACCACAAGGTGTTCTTTGAGCTGTTCATACTCTAATAACATCCATATGTCTATCAGGAATTAAGTTCCAGGAGGTGAATATTGAATTAATGGGCTCAAAAGACTTTGGGATCTGGGAAAGTGTGTTTTCTGCTGTGCACCCAAATCCCACTAGACCTGCTAGAAATTTTCAAGGCCCTTCCTTTCTTTCCTTTATGTCTTCATTATTGAAGTAGCTTTACCTTTGACAGGTAAATATTTCAAATAATAAACATTTAAAGTGAAAATTAAGAATAGGTGACTTATAGTCATGTTTCTACTTGAAAGAAAATCCCCATGTTAAATAAATGTTCTGTAAATACATAATTACACCTTGATACATCTCCATGCACACTGCTTGATGCTTGATGCTTACAGGGATGTTAGTGGACCAAAAGGGAAAAGGGCATTCAAGACCAAATCATCTGCCCTCATTATATCTGTACAGCCACAGCTGATCTCTAGAAATCATCATGTAATATAACATGCCATATTTGAGTGCAGTTAAAAATGCAGCTTAAATTCAGGCATTAATAGCATATTTGTATAATCTCAGCTACTCAGGAGGTTGATAGGAGGATCACAGTTCAAAGTCAGCAAGTGCAGGAAAATCCTGTGAGACTCTTATCTCTAAGTAAACAACAAAAGCCAGAATTGGAGCTATCACTTGGTACCAGAGTGCCAGCCTTGAGAGACAAAGCTAATGGACAGTGCACAAGCCCTGATTTCAAACCCCAATACTCTCTCTCTCTCTCTCTCTCTCTCTCTCTCTCTCTCTCTCTCTCTCTCTCTCTCTCTCTCTCTCTCTCAGACACATAAACAGAATAAAAATGCATTTTATACAGTTTTAAATGTTTCTAATGTTTAAATGAATTCACTTCTAAATACCTTGAAGAATTAATGGATAACTCTAGAATCCAATTATTGCTCAATGTCTTAATTCAAGTCATTGCTTTGCTTAAAATCGGTTTGCGGACTTCTACCTTAGATAATAGTAACTCATTCTCACGAGGCACTGTGTGAGCCATTCTGGTTGGAAGAAAGGCATGTTTAATCGAGTTTAGCCCATAATTTATTTAAAATTATCAGTAAAAAATTTTAAGCTGGATCGACACTGCCTTAAACATTTACTAGAAGAGTAGGTTGTTTGAAGTTTTCCACTCTGAGTGGGGCCCATGTGTTTGTCAGGAAAAATCAGAAGATAATGTTTGAAATATGATTTGCCCTCTGAGTCTGACACCTAAGTTAAATGGAGTTTTTAAAGCTAATTATCTAAAACGTATCTGATTCATGTAGATTTTAATTTCAATCTATCATTGTCAGATAAAATAAAATATTTCCCTCATAAATCCAGATGATCTTAACAAGCTTCTTCTTCGTGAATTGGAAATGAGGTCTGGCTGTGTGGAGACAGTGTTGTAGATAAAGCACATCTGCTGAGATTTGAGTCTTTAAAAAAAAATACCCATTACACAAGTGCAGTGTCGCTACTTTGGGTGTTTAAACAACTTTGAAGAAATTTCATAACAAGAAATAGGTTCCTTATTAGTAAAATCACACTTGACTGAATGAATCATTAAAATAACACTGCAGATACTATAAATCCCCAATTCAGGAAAAATTGATCAAGTAATTATGTATAAAGGAGCTGACAGAAAACTAAACATATTCACTAAGTAATGACAGCTTCTGGAGAGACAGTAGACATAGCACAAGCAGAGTGTTCACCGGGCATTTGAAACCTATTAGCATTCAGGTTTAAATTGGATAGATGATTAATGGAAGGAGAACAGATAGGTGAATGGCAAGTCTTAACAATGATAGGTGAGGCTTCATGTGGAGTCTGGGCTCTAAACTGTGGAGAAATTCATTAGCAGTTCATCAAACTAATAAGAGAAATAGTAGTGACAGGGTGCTGGTGAATCAGGCCTATGATCCTAGCTACTCAGGATGCTGAGATCTGATGATAATGGTTAGAAGCCAGCCCAAGCAAGAAAGTCTGTTAGAGTCTTAAATGCAATTAATTAGCCAAAAGCCACAACTAGAGTTAAAGCTCAATGGTAGAGCCCTAGTCTTGGGCAAAAAAATGATTCAATCAAGTATTGGAGACCTTGAGTTTAACCATTAGGATAGGAGAGGAGGGGATTGGGGGAGAGGGAGAGGTAGTGGGAGAGAGAGAGAAGAGAAAGAAAGAGGGAGAAAAGGAGAGAGCTCCAGAGGAAGAGACAGAGGGGGGAGAAAAAATAGTACTGGGAGAAAGAATAAGTTACAATTTAGGAAAATATGGCTTTTGGTAATTACATTGATGACTCTTCTAGTGCAAATATGGAGAATCTGCCAATGCTTAAAATACCAAATGTCAGCAGGAAACCAAATAAACATAAGGAAATAAAAATGAAAGCCTTTGGTAAGATACAGAATCTCTAGCTGGTTAGTCAAAATAGACTATCTGTTTAAGATTCAGGATTGGAATTTTCACTTCCCACCCCAAAGGAGAAAATTTGTTTAATTCTGTCAATGACTTAAATTGCCTCACAGATATAAATGAGAAAAATTTCAACCTTGGGCACTAGTACATTCATTGTTCTTCTAGACTGTGTGGATAAAAGGCAACTGTGTGCCATCCTCTGAATGCTGATAACAATTGGGTTAGTGTCCTCAATTGAAGAGAGAATGCACATAGACATATACATGTTCTTTGCTTGAATATAAAAGAATTTGTGAATATATATCATTTTACTCAAGGGTCAATTCTTGATGTCATATTGATGAAAAACCGAAAAGGAAAGGTTTGTCAAAGGGGATAAAAATAATGTAAATGTTCTTACAGAGATCACTGAACTCAATGTGAAAGTAATGTTCAGTTCACTTTTTTTAAAAGGTGTGAACAACATGTGCTGGTGATTTATTTCTGTTTTATTTTTTTCAGCTTAATATTTCAAAGTATATATTTTAATATATTTTCTTCAAGGAGAGTTTTAGAAAATTGATCAATTTGATGAGATAGCTTAACATGAGAATTCTAGTTAAGTGTGTGATTAAGATGAATTCACAGGTTATTCATTGACTCATTAGCAAATACATCTATTACTTAGTATCAATGTGAACACAAACCCTAGTACAAGCACAAAGTACATTTGTGATGATAAAACTTTCCCTGATGTATAAATTGAGCTTAATAAAAATGACATTGTTTTCAAACTATGTCACATATTTTGACATGAACAAAATGATTTAACCATGACAACCATTAAAAAATTAAAATGTTAATGAATTGGTAAAAAATCACATAAGTTATTTCTGATTTCTTTTGGAGAATAATATAATGTTTGATATTAGAAGGGTCAGTTGGCATTGTTTTCTACTTATTCATAGAAAGTAATGTGATTATTTTTATGATTATTTTATGTAAAAAGTAATGTCATTACAAATTTTATAATGCAAACATGTCCTGAATCAGGCTGGTCTATTTCAACTGGTAAATATACAACAAGTTTTATTTAAACTGTCTGTTCTTATTTTTATTTCTGTGATCTATAGTCATGCCTTCATTTTCCTACTGATATTGCTGAATTTTAACTTTTCCAGTTTTTATTTTCTTCTCTTTGGCCAAACTGTTTAAATAAATGATTGCATGCTATGCTACTTTTATTTCTTTTTGTACTGTAAAGGTGATTTACAAAGGGGCTGTGGTTATATATGTAAGATAATAAGCAAATTTCTTTTTCAATGCTTCTACTGAGTAACTATTTGCTTTCTACTAAGACTGGTAATGGGAAGGACCTTGAGGACTTTGGCCCAAGCTAGAAAGAACCTATATAGTCAAGAATGGTGATGTAGATATATAGTGGTGATGCATATAATCCTACTCAGAAGGCTGGAATGAGAGCCAGCCTTGGTGGTGAAGTCCCCGAGACATATCCTCAATCAAGCAGCTAAGGACAGAAATAGAGCTATGGCTCAAGGGTAGAGCACTAGCTTTGAGTGAAAAAGCTAAGGGACAGTATCCAGAACCTAATCTCAAGCCCCAGTACAGGCACCAAACCCCCAAAATATTAATAAAATGGTTTTGGAATCATTTATCTTCCAGATAAAATGAGACTTGAAATAATCTACTGATCAGAAGACAGAAACTGAGCAGCACTGAATTTCTCATATGCCTAAAGTGTTAGTCTTAGAGCAGGCACTGTTGAGAAAGACAAATTGATTCTAGTCTCCTGTTAAAGCCTACAGATATTTCAGTCTGTTTCAATAACATCTGCTTCGACAAATCTCTTTTTCTAAAGGGAGAATTATTCATTATTTAATCTCAAATATCACAAAGTGTAACACATTGCTCTATTTACTCAGAAAAAATGTATTCCATTTGTTGTATATATTGAAAAAAGATTACACAATGTTTTTTCTCAAAACAAGGACATTGTTTTATCCAACTGTAAACATCCTTATCCTCACGGATGACACCCAGAACACATGCTAAATGAAGATGTACATACAGACTATATATATGCTCCCAAATAGGGGTGATAAGGTCCACAGAGGGAAGAATACCAGAACATGAAATTTAATAAAGAAAGCTAGAGAAATGGAGCACATCCCATACTTTCTCTTTCCACAGAATAACTATCCATTAAGAAATGAAGAAGCATAATTGTGTATCAACTGAAATTAACTGAGCTCCAATTTGGAGAAATAGTTGCAAGCAAGTGAGTAGAAGATATATTTCTTTTATGTGGAACGGTAATTGCATAATGAACAGATAGTTTACAAGTATTAGGGGCAGCTGAAAAATGAGGTAATATTAAGTTTATGAGATGTGGCAGAGTAAGAATCTTTCTCTTTTCCTATATATGTATGTAATTGGGGAACTACCAGTTATACTGATGAAAGACAGATATTTAGGAATAAAATAGGTGCATGGATATACTGAAACTAGAAAAAGGTATAGTTCAACAAATGGTTAAAGTTATATATACATAACTAAAGAAATAAAAGGAAAGAACAAGAAAGCTTCTTTGCTTAAAGAACATCTCTTTGCTTAGTCATCATCATACCAGTTCTGGAGTTCCAAATAGTCTCCTGAAAGGTAACTTTAAAAACAGCCTTCAAAGTTAGGTAGGAATATTGATAAATAACTTGCTCATTATGGGCCACCTACAGTTTACAAAGGAGTGTCACACCAAATCCTGAAATTTCATACTCATGCATATGGCTAAGTTCTGTAGTCTCCCAGAGATGTTTCAGCATCTTAGGTCTCCTTTTATAAAATATTTATATATCATGCCTTTCAGTGGCTTTGTCTGTACATTTCATGTTTATAGACACTATATATATAAAAATACACACTTTAGGGCCTAATCCCTTAATCCTTTATTAGTGATACATGTTTATAACTTTCCTTTTTCAGCTTACTTATCTCTTAGGTACCTAAACCTATACTTTTCTCCCTTTATTTGTGCTAGTATTGAGGCTTGAACTCAGAGCCTTAGACAGTTGCTCACAGCTGGTGTTCTAATCATTACTCAATGCTTCCACCTCTATATTTTGTTGATGAAATGGAGGTGAGAGCCTATCAGGTTTGTCTGACCATTCAGGCCTCTGATTTCAGTCTCGTCATTATTTTAGGATTATATACATCATTCATGTGATGAGTAGCTTCCTTTCCAGAAGCAACATTATGTTACCTGTATAGAACAAAACTGATGATGTGTACTATCTGAATCATACAAGGTTCTAGCATGAAAACCATGAGAATTTTATGATAACTGGGATTTAGTTTTTATAAATCTCATTTATGTATTCAATTTCTCTCTTTTTTTTTTTTTGGTCGGTATTGGGGCTTGAACTCTGGGCTTGGGCGCTGTCCCTGCGCCCTTCAGCTCAAGGCCAGTGTTCTACAACTTGAGCCGCAGCACCACTTCCGGTTTTCTAGTACTTTGTATTGGAGATAAGAGTCTCCCGACTTTCCTTCCCATGCTGGCTTTGAACTGCGATCCTCAGATCTCAGCCTCGTGAGTAGCTAGGATTACAGGCTTGAGCCACCAGCACCCGGCTTGTATTCAAATTCTTATGAATTAATGTCTGCATATCATGAAGGGTTATTTTATTCTCTTTTCCTTTTGCTCACATAAGATGATTGATTATTCTTCTACCTTTATAGTAACAATCTATTTTTTCCAGAGAGGTCTGCAAAGGTACTGAGGTCTGAACACACAAGAATTATTTCTAGCCTCTGAATTATCTCAATCTGTTAAACTGTTCCCTACTCAAAAACCACCAAATTTCTTATCAGGAAGTTTATCATGATTTGTAGTAAATAAATATCTTTGTGATGATATATTTCAGCCTATGTTAATTTTTTTCTGGTTAATTAGAGACAGAAGTCTGTGAAGGGTTTCTGCCAGGGCTGTTTTGATCCGCAAATCTGATGCCTGAGTAGCTAGGATTACAGGTGTGAGCCCCTGTTTCTGATTCTGTCTGCATTTCTTGGTCAAGAATATTTCAGTACTTCATTTCCTCTTTTACATAAATACTACTATTAGTCATAAATATTACTATTGATAGGTACCCAATGGAACCCTATAAGAGGCTAGTTAAAACAATAATAATTTTACCTATAAATTTGGACATAATTTATACCTGTATATTATTGGCCCTATCCAACAGGAGCATAATTTATCATAAAAATTAAGTAAGAATTCCTTCATCCCTTTTTAATATTTTATATTTTCTGTAAAAAGATATTGCATGTACTATATTTTTTATTCATTGATATTTTAATTCTTTATGATCATGAAATTATATTTTAAGTTTTATATCTCTGAGCTTTTTGGTTTGTACGTTTCTTTTGTGACGAACTAATAGCAAACACTATTATTGGGGCTACCATTATCTCTAATAAATATTCAGAGATTAAACTGACAGTTTCCCATGTGTTAATTTGACCAGTTGTGGTAAGTCATATTTGAGTTTCTTTTCCATCTTGATATGTTTTATGACATTTTCTGGCATTTTTTCCACTGGCTAATAATTGTAATATCATGTTAAGTAGAATTAATAATGTTACTTAGTTTTGTTAGCATTCCTAAGGAAAATTTCTACTATTTCCACATTAATAATAATAATAGTAACATTTTTGGCAGGAATGTTGTTATCCTTCATGTTCAAAAAGTGTGCCTTTAGTTAGTCCGACACAGTGGATCATGCTTATAATCTTATCTGTTTATAAGGTTGAAATCTGAGGATCACAGTTAGAAGCCAGCCTGGGCAAAAAAGTTCCCATGAAACTCTTACTTATCTCCAATTAATCACTCAAAAATGAGAAGTAGCACTGTAGCTCAAGTGGTAAAGTGCTAGCCTTGATCACAAAAAAAAAAAAAAAATCAAAAATGGCACCCAAACCCTGAGTTCAAGCCCTACAACCAACAAAACCAATCAAAACAAACAAAACCTGTGCCTCGGCTGGTGCTAGGGGCTCATGCCTGAAATTCTAGATATTCAGAATAATGAATCTGAGGAGTAGAACTGAAAGCCAGCAGGAACAAGAAAGTCCTGACAATTTTCTCTCCAACTACCAAGCAAAAGTTGGAAGAGGAAGTGTGCCTCAAGTTTTAGAACAACAGGCCCTGATTTAATGCCCGAATTATGGAACAAAATACACAACCCCTGTCTGTACCTTGAGACACACAATATTTCTCATTAAGGAAACAATCAATTGAGTAGATGAATTACAAGCCATTAGGTTGAAAACAATGTTGAGGGTGTATTACAGGACGCATAACTATGATCTCCCCTCCCTGCTCAGGTGAGTTTATATTTAAGTGCACGGCTTTGTCCTTGCTAGGAAGGCACTTCAGACTCTTTTAGATTTTGGCTACTTTTCAAGGTAAGGCTTCAATTCATGCTCAGTTCTACTTGCTTTGTAAACATCTTGTTTGTGCCTCTCCATGGAACTAGAAACAATAGCCATGCAAGTACTATGCTCAGACTTTACACATTTCCCTCTAGGATAATAAGCAAAACCCCCACACCCAGACATTGGTTCAGATGGATTCTTGTGAGCTATTTTTTTGTCTGAAGCTGCTTGAAATATAATCTCCCAATCTCTGCCCTCCAAATGGCTAATATTACAGGATTGAGCCACCATGCACAGCTTATCATTTACTTCTATAAATCATACATTTACATAGACAGTAATAAGATTAAAGGAATTTTAAATATATTTGAAGTTAATACCATAAAATAGCTTCCATGAAAAAGAGATTCAGATAAGTTTTGCTTATTGATATCAGTAGATATTTGATCATGTATATATCTTGGAACTGGTTATCATAAGTAATCTACAACAAAACTGGCCATGGCTCTGAAGGCTATTCAAAGTCTGTCTTTAGGTGACTACCACAATTACAGGCTTCATTTTCCTAGGAAGGTTTCTGAACACTGTAAAAGCATATCTGAATGTTAGCAACTTGACAGGCTGCACCTGAAAAAGGAGTATTTTCTTTCTAAAGTGCTATGCTGTAGAACTCATATTAATCTTTTAAAGTGCAATGGCGATTTAGAGTAGATAAAATTGAAATGCATGTTTTCCAGAAGATAGGGACTGAAACCTATTAAGGCAGAAAACCTGAACCATTAATTTTCTTGTAGTCTGTAATGGGAGGCTTGTGATAGAATGATCTCTTCCTTCCAAGATCATTTCCTCGCTCTGTCTGTGTTCCATTGGTGTAATATCATGCTTTTGATAATATCTATTTGTTACTTAGCAACAAGTTCTAGTGTATATCATAATTCATGGCTGATAAATCACAGCATTTATTCTACAAAAAGTAGTCATGCTATTTTAGGTTGAATTAATATTGAACTTTAACTAAGTGTTTTAGAAAATTTAAAAAAAATCTCTGATCAGCTCTCAACAAAGAATATTAGAGTGTAAATTAATTTTAACAAAACAATATGAACGTATTTATTTATAATATGCACTCTACTTAAGTTTTAAAATGTTCAAGCTCCAAGTAAAAATAATGAAAACACATTTTCTTGAGGAAATTAGTGGATAGAGAACCTTTATTGATTAGATTTAGTGCAATACAACTGAGAAGTTGTTTTGAACTGTGAACTCCTAGAGATTTGATAAGGCTGTTCCATAGTTGAATGTATTCGGAGACTATGGGGCAATAAAGTTACTTTTTTATACCTTGACTTATGATTTTCTTTTGAATTCTTTGGTAGGAAGTTGATATTATTGCTTATTTTAGAGTAATATTTCTAGTGACAAATTTTCTCAGTTTTCATCTGAGCTTTTTATTGTATCTTCATTTCTAAGGTTTGCTTCTCTTTTGAATAGAATCCTAGGTTTTAGTAACTTTCAGTAAAGACTATATTCTGCTAGTCATAGTTCCTAATGGATTGTTGAAAGTTTCATCCTAGTTATGCTGCTATGACAAGTTATATGAGGCTACATAATTTATGAGGAATAGTAATTTAATCCTCACAACTCTAGAAGTGGTGCTGGCCGTTTTAGTGTCAAATGAGAGTCTCTCTTTCCCCTCCTCTCCCTCTCTCTCTTTCTCTCCTTCTCCTCCCTCTTTCTCTCTGCTGTCAAATGGAACCTATAAGACTGTGTCCTTGAAGGGGTCAAATATCAATTGTGCACATAATCACAGTATGGGGCATAAAAGAATATGCGTAAGCCACTTCTCTCTTTGCTTTTGTATGTCATTAATCCCCACTCTCAACACAATCACAATGTGATTCAGATTTACCAGAAAGTTCTGAGAAAGCATAAGTTCAAGCTCTGTCCTGGACTATTAGCACATCATTTGGTCTTTAAAGGGAACATGACTTGCTTTCTTCCCCATATGTTTACCTTAAAATATTTTAACTAGGAAACCCATAGGAGCAGTAATTTTATTTTGTTTTGATTTGGTTTTAATTGTACTCTGTGTTTATAACATGATTACATGACTTATATATGAATGGATTTAGGACCATGATTAAATTTTGTGTCTTCAAACATTGCTTCATATCAATTCTTTTCCATTTCTTCTAGGATTCCTAGTATGCAGACTAATAATGAATTCCAATATTTCAGTGTATAGTTCTTGATTTTGATGATAGCTTTATCTTCAGGTAACCTCATAATAAGCCAAGGAGCCTCGGGACAAACAATGACTCAATATTTTTGACATAGATATTTATTTTAAGGCCCTATTGAAATCTGAGAAACAACTGTATTCAGAAATTTTAAGTTTATCAACATGTCTTTAATAGTTTTCCTATTATTCAATATTTTTTCACCCATATAATTCTCACCTGAATTCTGATGTTCTAATCCTATTCTCAGTTTGCTCCACTTTTCTGTTAAACCTACATTTTGATATTAATTTTGGTCGTCTTCAGAATTTCTATTTATTATACTCTAAATATGTCCTTTTCTGTAAGAATACATATATTTGTAGTTATCAACAATTATTTCATTCCTGGTTATCATAGATTGTTTTTAACTTTTATGAACTTGGAAGATTACACGATTTCCTGGCAAATATCAAAATGCCAAAACTAAACCAAGATGAATTGAACCAACAAAAAAGGCCCATATCAAGCACTGAAATAGAAGCAGCAATAAGAGACCTCCCAAATAAGAAGAGCCCAGGACTGGAAGGATTTACACTGGAATTTTACAAGGCCTTCAAAACTCACACCAATATTCTTTAACTCTTCATTGAAATTGAAAGAGTAAATTCACTACCAATCTCTTTCTATGAAGCCATCATAACATTCATCCCAAAACCAGGCAGGGACTCATGAAAGAAAGAGAACAAACAGAACCATTTCTTTGATGAACATGGTTGCAAACTTCTCATCAAAATTTTGGCCAATCAACTTCAAAAACTTATCCAAAAAATCATACACTACAATCAAACAGGATTCATTTCAGGGATGTAAACTGTTCAATATATGCGAATTAATTAGTATAATTCATCACATCAACAAAAGCAAGGATAAGAACCACATGGTTATCTCAATAGATGCAGAAAAGGCATTTGAGAAGAGCCAACACCCCTTCATGATGAAGGCTCTAGAAAAACTAGGATTACAGGTAACATTCATCAATATAATAAAGGCTGCATATGACAAACCTACAGCCAGCATTATACTCAATGGTGAAAAACTAATACCATGTTCTCTAAATTCAGGAATGAGACAAGGATGTCCACTCTCTCCACTTCTCTTCAATTTAGTATTTGATTACCTAGCTACAGCAATAAAACAAGATGCAAAAATAAAAGGGATCCAAATAGAGAAAGATGAAGTAAAACTCTCCCTCTTTGTAGATGATATGATCTTGTATTTAAAGAATCCCAAGGATTCCACTCCCAAATTACTCAAGCTAATTCAAAACTTTGGCAGAGTAGCAGGGTATAAAATTAACCCTCAAAAATCAATGGCTTTTCTGTATGCCAACAACGAGAAAAGGATGGTTGAAATCAGGAAAGAACTGCATTCATAATAGCGCCACAAAAAACAAAGTGCCTAGGAATTAATGTAACCAAAGAAGTGAAGGACATCTATGATGAAAACATTAAAAAACTGAAAAAGGAAATCAAAATAGAACTTAGAAGGTGGCAAAAACTCCCATGCTCCTGGATTGGAAGGATCAACATCGTGAGAATGGCAATATTTCCCAAGGCTATCTACTAATTCAATGTGATACTTATCAATATTCCAACCTCATTCTTCAAGGAAATAGAAGAAGCAATCCAAAAATTCATAGGGAACAATAAAGGACCCTAAATAACAAAAAGGAACCTTAACAGAAAGAACAGTTTTGGAGGAATATCAATACCAAATTTCAATCTCAAATACAAAGCCATAGTAATCTAAACAGCTTGGTACTGGCACAAGAATAGACCTAAGGACCAATGGAATAGAACTGAAAACCGAGAAATGAACCCACAGACCTATAGCCATCTAATTTTCATAAGGGATCTAAAAAATAGAATGAAAAAAATACAGCCTCTTCAGTAAATTGGTTAACTACTTGAAGAACATTAATGCTAGATTCTTATATATCACCCTGCACAAGAATCAACTCCAAATGGATCAAAGACCCGCGGAGTCAAAGCAGACACTCTGAAAACATTACAGGATGAAATAAGAGAAAACCTAGGTCTCCTTGGCATAGGTCCAAATTTTCTTAATGGAGAACCAGAAACAAAACAAATCAAAGAAAGGTTGGACAAATGGGATTGCATGAAATTGCAAAGCTTCCGCATGGCAAAGGACATAGCTAGCAAGGTCAAAATAAAGCCCACAGAATGGAAGAATATCTTCACCAGCCATAAAACAGGCAAGGATCTCATATCTAAAATATACCTGGAATTCAAAAAATTTAATGCCCCAACAAATCCTCAAAGAAACAACTGCCCAATAAATAAGTGGGCTAAAGACTTAAAGAGAAACATCTCTGAAGGGGAAAGAAGGATGGCCAATAGACACATGAAGAAATGCTCAATCTCCCTAGCCATAAGAGAAACGCAAATCAAAATAAAATTGAGATAGCACCTCACCCCAGTTAGAATAGCTATAATTAAGAACTCTAATAACAACAGATGCAAGAAGGATGTGGACAGAAGGGAACCATACTACATTGTTGGTGGAAGTGTTATCATCTTCAACCACTTTGGAAAGCAGTATGGAGGTTCCTCAAAAGACTCCACATAGAGCTCTCTATGACCAAGCAATCCCACTTCTGGGCATTTACCCAAATGTTTACAAACAAGACCACACTAAAGCTACCAGCACAACCATGTTTATTGCAGCATTATTTACCATAGCTAAGATATGGAAGCAACCCGGATGCCCCTCAGTAGATGAATGGGTCAAGAAAATGTGGTGTATATACACAATGGAAGTCTATGTCTCCATCAGAAAGAATGACATTCCCCCATTTGTTAGGAATTGCAAAGACTTGAAAAAATTTATATTAAGTGAAGTAAGCCAAGCCCAAAGAAACATTGGTCCCATGGTTTTCCTTATTTACAATAACTAGTATATGTCTGAGTCAAGCTTAAAAGGTCAGATAAGTTGATGTTAGGGAAATGAACCCTAAGATATGTATTCAAATGCATTTTTCTCTTTCATGCGATTGTTTCCAACTTATTTATAAGATGATTTCTTTGTTGCTTTGTATGACCCCCACAGTATAACCCCTGCTTTCACTGTATTTGTTGTTGGTATAATTTGTGGAGGGGAAGGGAAAAAAACAAACCTTTTAAATAGGGATACAAGTGGACTCATTGCAACAATGAGATGTACAAGTCCTCATGTCGTAAAACGAACTTTACAACTTTGGGGAGGGTGGGAAAGGGGGGAGGAAGATTCGGTGGGGGAGGTGGGGTCAGATGGGAAGGGATGGGAAGGGGAAACAAAGGAAGAGGCTACAATGCTTGACAAGAAATGTACTTATTATCTTGCCCATGTAATTGTAACCCCTATGTATAGTATTTTCACAATAAAAAAATTAACAATGCACATAAAAAAAAGAAAAAAAAACCCGGAAGGTTATGTTGCTTCATGGTTCAGAGTGTAGTTGATCTTGGTTGAGAGAAAATAGCCAAGCAGAGGAATAAGTAACACATTATGGTCATTTGGAAGCAGAGAGAGAACTCCTGAACAAGTGTGTTTCTCATTTTCCCTCCTTTGATTCTAAGTTCTCAGACTTAGGATAGTGCAAAATCAGCATGTGTTTTTCCACTTTAGCGAACTTCTCTGGGAACTCAGTCCCCCACGCACATAGTTGTGTATGTTATAGCTCTCCTGCATATTTTTCAATCCAATAAAAGTGACAATATGACTTAACTGTTTCATCTGAACCCAGCACCCAAACACATCTCCTTATCCAAAAATGTTTGTCTCCCAAAGACCATTCATCTTCTGGCACTAGCATAAAAGAGGAGGTAACAGAATGCATTGCCTCTCTCCAAAACTCTTTGTAGCTTTGACTTCCAACGTCATTCAAAATTCGAGGTTCAAAATGTCCACAGAGACTCAAACATAATTCTTAGCTGAGAGTTACCATGAAAATAAAGCTGGAAAGGTGGCTCCGTGGTTGAGTACTTGCCTTGCATGCATGAGGCCCTGGGTTCAATTCCTCAGCACCACATAAGCAGAAAAAGCTAGAAGTGGGCACCGTGGCTCAAGTGGTAGAGTGATAGCTTCAGGTGAAATGCTGAGGGACCATGCCCAGGCCATGTTCTGGTCCCATGACCAACAAAAAAAAGTAAATAATTTTTTTAAAAAATCAAAACCAATTATATGCCAACTATAAAGGCACATGCCTTTAATTAAAGCTACTCAGTGTAAAGACAGGAGTATCACAATTCTAGGGAATACTGAGTAAAAGCACTAGACCCTATGTGAAAAACAAACTAGGATGGTCCAGTTTTAAGTGGTAGAGTGCTTACTAGGATAGTATGAAGCTTTGGTCCAATATAGAAGAAGAAGTGAGGAAGAAAAGAAGAAGAAGAGGAAACAAAGAGGTGGAGTAAGAGGAAGGAAGAAGAGGAAGAGGAGAAAAAGGAAGTATAGAAAGAGGAACAATGAGGAGAAAGAAGAGAAAGGAAGAAGAGGAAGAGGATGACAGAGAGGATGAGGATCTCCATATTTTCAATATATAATAACATGGTGTAAACATTCCTATTCCAAAAGAAAAGAATTGGAGAACAAGGGGAAAAAAAGGATCAGTAACTCAATTAATGGACAAAGAATTTGACTCAAAATTCTTTTTTTTAATTTTTATTTTTTTATTGGGAAAATAATGTACAGAGGGGTTACAATTACACGGACAAAATAGATAGTGAGTACATTTCTTATCAAGCATTGTAGCCTCCTCCTTTGTTTACCCTTCTCATCCCTTCCCATCCTCCCTCCTCCTCCACCCAATCTCTCCCCCCCCCCCAAGTTGTAAAGTTCCTTTCGACATGACAACTTGTATTTCCCATTGGTGCAAAAGGTCCACCTGTATCCTTATTTAAACGACTTGTTTTTCCCCTTCCCTTCCACAAATTATACCGACATCAAATACAATGAAAGCAGGGCTTATACTGTGGGGGAAGGACATACAAAGCAACAAAGAAATAATCTTATAATTGCATTATAAACAAATGCATGAAAGAAAAAAAACAATTAAAATACATACAAAGCAACAAAGAAATAATCTTATAATTGCATTATAAACAAATGCATGAAATAAAAAAAACAATTAAAATACATATCTTAGGGTTCATTTTCCTAACATCACCTTATCTTACCTTTTCTGGTTGACTCATACATATACTAGACATTTCAAATAAGGAAAATCATGGGACCTATGTTGCTTTTGGCTTGGCTTACTTCACTTAATATAATTTTTTCCAAGTCTTTCCATATCCTAACAAATGGGGCAATGTCATTCTTTCTGATGGAGACATAGACTTCCATTGTGTATATATACCACATTTTCTTGATCCATTCATCTACTGAGGGGCATCTGGTTCCATATCTTAGCTATGGTAAATAATGCTGCAATAAACATGGTTAACTGGTAGCTTTAGTGTGGTCTTGTTTGTAAACAGTTGGGGAACTGCCCAAAAGTGGGATTGCTGGGTCATAGGGGAGCTCTATGTGGAATCTTTTGAGGAACCTCCATACTGCTATCCAAAGTGGTTGAACAAGTTTACATTCCCACCAACAATGAAGTAATGTTCCCTTCTGTCCGCATCCCCTCCAGCATCTGTTGTTATTAGAGTTCTTGATTTTTTCCATTCTAACTGGGGTGAGGTAATATCTCAATGTTGTTTTGATTTGCATTTCTTTTATGGCTAGGGCGGTTGAGCATTTCTTCATGTGTCTATTGGCCATCCTTCTTTCTTCTTCAGAGAAGTTTTTCTTTAAGTCATTAGCCCACTTATTTATTGGGCAGTTGTTTCTTTGAGGATTTGTTGTTGGGGGATTTAATTTTTCGAGTTCCTCACCCTGCACCCGAATCAACTCCAAATGGATCAAAGATCTCGGAGTCAAAGCAGACACTCTGAAAACATTACAGGATGGAATAGGAGAAACGCTAGGTCTCCTTGGCGCAGGCTGAAATTGTCTTAATAGAGACTCGGAAACACAACAAATTAAAGAAAGGTTGGACAAATGGGATTGCATGAAGTTGCAGAGCTTCTTCATGGCAAAGGACATAGCTAGCAAGATCAATAGAAAGCCGATGGATTGGGGGAAGATCTTCACTTGCCATACAATGGACAAGGGTCTCATATCTAAAATATACTTGGGCTTGAAATTTCTTAATCGAACAATGTGAAAACAGACAAAAGGAGGTTAATAGCATTAGCAACTGTAAAATCACATATAAAATAGAAATGAGATGTCATTTCATACTCACCAGAATGGGTAATACATATGCATTAGTAGGTTTGAAAAGGATGTAAAGAAATTGAAGCTCTCATACATTGTAAAATAGCACATTCATCTTGAAAATTAGTGTAAAATTTCCTCACAAAGTTAGTTACAGAAATACCAAACAGCCTAGAAACTTTGTCTACAGTTTTTATATACTTAAGTTCAAAACTTGTGTATCATCACAGCAATATTATCTATGACAGCCAAAGAATTGAAAAAAAATCAGGCTAACCAATAGGAAAACAGATCACAAAACATGTTATACTCATGAAATATCCCATTATCAAGTAAATAGAGAATTCATATTAGTTGAAACACTGACAACAGATGGAAAGAAACAAACACAAAATAACACATAAAATCATTTAATTTTCATGAAATTTTTGAATTATCAAAATCAGGCATAACATTAGTTTCTTTGGAGTTGGAAGTCTAAAGAGAATTCAGAATAGCTGCAGACAGGTATGAGATTTCTTTGTGAATGATGAATATTTGAGAATATTCCAAGGTGAGTATGATTGAATATACTTTCAAAATACAAAGAATCCCTAAATTTTATAGAATTAATTTAACAAATATAACATTTTTCAATTACCCATAAAATGATTTTTAAATGGAATACTAGATAATCTTTAACCAGCATAGGTAAAAATAAATAAATGTTCTAGAATTTGGGAGTTGCACAGTCTCTCTCCTGCTTTACATAAAATTAAAGTGTTCTACCATGAAAGTAGACATAGAATATAGCAAATTTGTAGAAAGCAGGAGAAAGTAACAAAAATTCAATGCATATCCTACAAAATTAAGAAAAATCAGAGAATAAGCAGTTGGGAGATATGAGTGGAAATGTTAAAAAGGGATTAAAGTGATCAAGATGCATTGTATTCACAAACTATTTTATTGAATTGCAACTCCTTTCTTCAACTCTACAAATAAAATATTTTAAAAACTAGCAAATAAAATAAATTAATTAATTAAACAAAAATAATGAATAGATAAATGAAATACAATAAAAAATAAACTATAGATCTATAACAATATATGCCACAAATTTATAACACAAACAAGAATAAAGTAGTTTTGTTGGTTCTTCTAGATATATAAGGTAGAAAATTTTGACTACATCTAATTTATTGAGTTCTTTTGTCAATGGCATTAATTATGCCAGTAGTAAAAATAATCATGAACTTCTGAAATGAACAACACAGTATCCAGGATATTACTAAATACTAATGCAAAGATTTTATTGCAGAAAGATGGAATAGTATATGTCTGTATGATTAGATAAAATATCAAAATGATGTCAGAATGTAACATAGATATCACAGAAATAAACCATAGAAATTTAAATGTATAAGCCAGGGAAATACAGCATGATTAACGCAAGAAATTTAGTAATTTATCTTTTTTTCCAGAAATGAGGGAAAAATAAAAACAATAGTGCAAAGGCCAACATTCAAAAACTACCAATAGTGGTCAAAGTCACAAATACTACTTTTAATCCTATAATAGGAAGGTGAGGTCACCCTAAAAATCATGTGTGGGAAGGTAAACAAAGACTGCTCTGAATTCTTTATACTCACATTTATACAGTGAAGCATACCACACAAACATTCTTCTAATAAACTCAGCACCACCTTATGTTTATTAACACCTGCCTATGGTTTTCTAAATTGAAAAACTGGACCAACATCATTGCATTTTTACAAAGATTAATTTAGCGTTAAGTAAATTGGTTTGTAGAGTTTAAGCAAATAGTATGAATTCAACAGTACAGTACCAGAACTGTATACAACATACCATTTTTTAGTTTATTTTTGGAGTATGATCTTGTGTTTATGCTTAGGTTTTCCTGGACTGTGTTCTTCCTATCAAAGCTTTGTACATAGCTGAGATGACAGACATATGCCAAATTGACTAGCTATTGGATGAGATGTGATCATTGTTAAGTCTGCAGGGAATCTACCCCCTACACCCATCTCCTTCACCAGCCTGAACCAAGTAATCACCTGACTGTCCATCACCTAACTGTGAGACAGAAAAGGATCTGAGGTTACTTCCTACAAGTCTATTTTCTATTGTGACTTATACATTTTAATTTTTTTTCTTGAAATAGTCCAGGGGCTTAAACTAAGGATCTATGCATTGTCCCTGAGTTTTATGTTGGAGCAAAAGGCTAATAAACACCATATATGACTTAAGCTTATAATAAAATGAAATGGTAAATTAATATATATGATAAACTGATAAGAGAACCTACTAATTCCCTTGTGTGTGTGTGTGTGTGTGTGTGTGTGTGTGTGTGTGTTTTATAAGAGCACATTGTTAATACTCTATTCACTATAAACTTTAGAAAATTATGTAGGATATTATTTTTAGGGTAGTAAGTTCTGTAGTATCTATGACATAAGCTTTCACATTCCAGGATTTATTACTATGAATCAATCTTGAACATTTTCCATTCTTGTTTGTTGAACCATGAGCTTTGAAAGCCAATGCTCTTATATCTCAATTGCCAACAGGGAAGTAGCAGTCTTAGACTACATTCATATAATTGAATCTCAAATTAATAGTTTTTTCACATCAATAAGATAATTACAGAAGGGATGAACACACAACAATTAAGTATCTAGAGTGAAAGGGAAACAAAATTAAGCTATTTTTTAGAGGTGGGTACGGTCGTGGGGCCTGAACCCTGGACCTGGGCGCTGTCCCTCAGATCTTCAGGTCAAGGCTAGCACACAGCCACTTGAGCCATAGCACGACCTCCGGCTTTTTTTTTTTTTTTCTGCTTATGTGGGGCTGAGGAATTGAACGCAAGGCCTCATGCATGAAAGGCAAGTGCTCTACCACTGATCCGCCTTCCCAGCCCCAAAAGTAAACATTTTTAAACTCCATATGATAATGTCACAGGGGATGAAAGAACTACAATTAATTATCCCAAAAAGAGCCATCACACCTGCAAAGCATCCTGTTATATTGTTATAATTGGTGGCTCTTGTTAACCTCTCAGTATGCCTAATATATAAATTTAGCTTTGCCATAGTTATTATTTTGAATCTCTTAGCCTACCATAGGATTCTGTTCATTTGTAGCCCCCAAAAAGATGACTTATTTAAAGACATGCCTACAGCTTTAGTGTTTTACCATGCATTTTCAGTGTTCTCCATTATTACCAGCTCTTTCTCTGAGTATACGTTTTTTTTTTTTTTCCCCTTGTTTACGAATTGGTACTGAAAGTTAAAGAATCCAATCTAATAGAAAGTGTAAACACCCCTATGCTCTAGGAGATAGGTGTTTGTTTTTTTCCTCCCAGGATGGATGACAGGATCTATTAATAAAAAGGCTGCTCTAGAACTTTGTGTCAATAAAACTAGTACTGCTTTTTTGTTCTAGCTGTTCCTGGGGCTTGAACTTAGGGCATGAGCCCTGTTCTTGTGGGAATTTTTTTTCTTCTACCACTTGACTGCAACCCCACTTTGGTGGTTAATTGGAGATAAGAGTCGCTTGGATTTTTCTGTTCATCCTGGCTATGCATTAACCTCAGAACTCAGTCTGCTGAGTAGCAAAGATTATTAATAAAACAACAGTGTCCACTGCTTTACGTGTTGTTTTTATTGTTATTCTGAGATCCAACTCCTTTCAGGGTGGAAAGCAGTCACTGGGGACTCAGTTTTGCATGGGTTTATTTTTATAGCAATTTTAAAATATTTCTTTGCTTTCTTGTTGCATTGTTGCTACTCTATCTTATCTTCATTTAATATTGGTTTTTACATTTTACATTTTATTGTTACCAACATATGTCATGAAAAGATTGGATTACTGCACTGAGAAATTCAAATTGGTACAGTATTAGTGGTTTGCCTCATTTGATTAAGGTTCTCTGCCATAGAGTTCCCAACACATACATAGTCTCTTGACTTAGGACACCAGGATACCACTGGAAAAAAGGGCCCTGACAGGAAATTGGAGAGCGCCAGTGGGGTATCTCCAAATAAGTGAACTCTTAGCCACATTCCAAAAACTCACATTGCCATCGTTAAGATCAAGAAACACACCAACCCGGCCCAGAGGCTTCTCTACATATTGAGGCAGCAATGGGGAGGTGGTAAAAATGGTGAAAAGTGTGTTCTCTTTCACAAACAAAAGGAGGAAAAGATCCTCAGATTCAGTGAGGTTGCTCCCTATGGCGGATTCCTTAATAACTCCCAGGGCCCAGTTGGAAGAGTTATCTACACTAACTTCCCAGTAATGTTTCCCAGAGCTGAAGACTTGGTGGAGGGACTCTTCAGAATTCAAAACTGCATAGGGATGGTCGTGTCTAACATTGCTACCATGATCTTGATTCTGCATAGCTTCATTGAAGGCAATCTCCAGCTCTAAAAACAGCACTCTATAAACATCCTTAGTCATGCCTCGGAATAGCTTCACATACCAAATCCATAGGTGGATGAGTCTACTCCTGTAAATTGTGCTGGTTTTCTTGAGTCTTTTCCCATAGAGCATGCATCTGCTTTGAAATCATCTCCCTCTGCTCCTCAGCAGCCCTTTCTATGGGATGGTGTTTGTGAGCCCTGTGCTCCTGAGACTGGGAGCAGCTCCTACAGATCAGGGCCCTGTCTACCTCACAGAACATCTGCTTGGTCTCCCTGTGTGTCCCACACATATATTCCTCAGAGCTCAGAAAACCCCTGCGTCTGGCTCTTCTGGCAATGGCCACCAGGCTCCTCAGAACCACATTGGTTTTGAGGTCTCTCTGCTGGCAGGGTCCCCTGCACCCAGGGCACCTGGCTGGAGTCTGGGTCTCTTCCAAGCAGAGACAGAAACAAGGTCGACAAAAACTGTGCCCGCACTCTAGGGTGACTGGCTCTATGAAAGTACTCATAGAGATGGCACAGCTCAGTTCCTTCGGGAAGGCCTCCAGGTCTTCATGCAAAAATGATCTCCAAGTTGTCACTTGCCTCAGTCCTGCAGCCATCATTGCTCAAGCCTGTAAACTCAGGTAGGTGTTTGAAAAACAAGCTGTTGTAGCACTATCTGCTCTGTAGTAGGGGTCCTTGAGATACCAAGGTACCCCAGCCTCTCCTCGGGCGGGTTCCACATAGTCTTCAACTTCAACTCTTCAAAATCTTGTTGCTCCTTCATAACTTCCCCCTTCCTGAAGCCTGATAGGTCTGAGGGACCCTCATCAGCAGGGGTCTGGATGGCTCCCAGCATCTTGTCCTGAAACTCAGGTACCTTCATCTGCAGGAAGCAATAGCAGCTCCTGTAGCTCCATCTTCTTCTCCCTATCCTCCTGGAAGAGCTGGTTGACACACTCATTTTTCTTCTGATATAGCTCATCCAGTACTTCATTCTGTTCTTTATAGAAATCTATGGATTTTCAATGGTGCTGAGAGGTTTTGACAGCTGGCTGCATCCATGTTGGAGTTTATCCACTTGCATCTGGTAGCCCACCATTTCAAGGCAGCTTGTGGATAAAGAATTTCAGGGTCTTCTTGGGCACTTGTGTGTCCTGCTTCCTATCCCATGGCTTCAACTCCTGGAGAAGAAACCCTACTGCTTCAGTTTTCTCTGGCTCTTGACTACTAGATTGGCCAGGCACCCACAGTAGGTCTGTCGCTCCTTCAGCTGCTGGCTGAGCTTCACCTCCTTTAATTCATCAATGGATAAAGATAAAAATCCCATCTGGTCTTTGGGTTGTCTGTCCTCTAGGACAGTCACAACAAATAGAGTCACCCCCTTTTCATTTTGCTAACTCCTCCTTCTCTAGTGAAAGCCAGAAAGCTCAGCTGGGGCCCATAGCTGCTCCTGATTCTGTCTGGTGGTTTTAAGGCACATCAAAAGTGTTGTGTAATTTTTGATGGACCTTCTTGATCCTCCAACTTTGTCCAGCAGCTGGGTCTGCTTCTGCAAGTGTTGCAGCAAGGCCTCATTCTTTAAGGTCAGCTGCAAATTGTAGGCCCTGTGCTGTTCACAGGTAACTCTGAGCTCCTGAAGCTGTTCATGAAGCTCCTGAGATTCTGAGCCACTTGGCTCCTTAACTCAGCCATCTTTTTCCATTCTTCTAACTTCTCCTTTTGCTGGTCCAGCTTCTTCCTCCACCTGCAGCTCTGAGTGCAGCACACTAGAGCTCCTCCTTCGCTTTCTTAGCCTGTGGAAGGCATCCTGCAGCTGGCCCAGCTGCTTTTTGATCTCTAGGTTATCCAAAATTGTGCATCTCATGCCTCATGTATGTGTAAACTTCCCATTGTCTTGAAGAGCTCATGCAGATCCCAGGCCTTTCCCTGCTGCTCCAGTTAACACAGCCACTCCTGCTGCTAAAGATACTGGAGACTGAGGATCTAGTTTTCCTGCCTTTGACTGTAACACTGCTTCTCCCATTTCTCTTGCTACTTCTGCAACTAATAGATCCTGCCTGGCAGCTGAGGTGGTCCTGCAGACTGCTGCTGGGAGGGCAGCTCTGCCAACTGCCTTTGAAGTTCTACCATGTTTGTCTCTAGGTCAAACACTTATCGCACCCATTGCTCATTCTCATCTCTCATCTCTCAGTTGGTGCATCTTTGTCTTTCCTCATGGACCTCTCCACCTTCAAGTCCTCTGTAACATGGTCTCTCTCCAGCCTTAATTTGTTCATTAATTCTTTCATGGTCTCTAGCTTTCTCTCCAGCCAGGCCTGCTCTCCTATTACCTTTGTTTATTTATTTGTTGCTCTCTTGGGGTGAATAGGACTTCTGACATATTGTTAGTGATTCCAGTGTCAGAGGAAAGGACACTAGCAGAAAAGGAACCGGAGGAAGATTCTGGGCCTGCATAGTCTTTGGTCTCACCCTTGGTAGATTTACAGTCCCCAGTAGTGTTTGTTTTGAGGTTACCTCTGTTTTCAGTTTTCTTTTTGTTGGTTTCGTGGGTCCACCAGGACAATTCCTCTCCAGATACTCTTTCTGTAGTTTCTTGCCTAAAGAAAATTTTAATGTGCATGCGTGTCTGGTTTGGTTAGATATCCCAGCACTGGGATGGGGAAGGTAGAAGGCCATATTCCCAGGCTTTATGAAATCACCTCTATTCTTGCAATCACTCACTTCCTACAGGATCTCTGAAATTCACCCAGTCACCACAGCACCTTTACTTCCTTCACTTGCTTGTAGTGGTATGAGCCAATAGAGGGAAATGCCAGTGGTGCTAGGCAGCACAGAATGTGGGAGTGGCCTTGATTCTTGTATCTTATTGGTCAGCTAGAAATAGGAATGCATTGTGCAATCATTGTGATCCAGACACAGTGGGTGGAGTCACCATGAGACCTGCTCTTACAGTCCTCCTCCATCTACATACCTACTTGGGGAGCAGGGCAGCACCAGCTCCTTTTTGCCCTCCCCATCTAACCTGCCTACTTGAGCTGATAAGGAGGATTAGCTCTAGTTGGGTGCCTCCACAATTGTACTGGAGACAGCTCAAGACAACACCTTCCATCACACAATTACAATCACCAAGTGATCCTAAGTGGATCACTTGACAGACCACTGTCATAGTCTATCTTTTGCTGGGACTATGGAGGGATCAGACCACAGAGCTTAGGGGATGAATGAGTGACAGACAGCAGGGATACTGGATACTGCATCATTTTCTGGTCTCTTTCCTCATATTACAACTTGGTCCACATATTTTTACATCACAAAAATACCCTCCAAATAATCCATCCAGTCCTCCAGACTGCCAGACTGTGCTAGTCTCACAATTCACTCACTCGTTACTGCAAGTTTCTAATCTGGTTCTGAATCTGTCCCCCCTACCTCCCAGGTCTCTATCCCACACCTAGTGTACCATGTTCCCATAAGAGAGAACAGGGATTGAACGAGCCTTTGTCTTGATATTAGAATAGTAAAGTTGCCAGGGCCCTTCTCTAATACACAGTTTGTTTGTGCTCCTCTATCTCACCTGGCCCCAACTGCAGCCAACTGTGTACTGTTAGTCCTGTGTACTAACCACATGTTTACATGTCTAATAACTATGTATTATTCACTAGTGACTATCATATTGAGCAGGCTTAGACATTCCATTAATTTCTTACTCTCAATTAAAGGATGGTTAAGCACAATTAGCTGACACTAAAATGCATGTTCTTGTTGCATGTTTGAGTGTAAGTTAGAAAATACAAAAGTAAGATAGGTACTGGTGGCTCATGCCTAATAATCCTAGCTACTCAGGAGGCTGAAGTCTGAGGATCTCAGTTCAAAGCCAGCACAGACAGGAAATTCCAAGACACTCTTATCTCCAAAAATCCACCAGAAAACCACTGCTTTGGTTGTAGAGCACCTTCCTTGCGCAAAATGAACCCAGGGATAATGTCCAGGCTCTAAATTCAAGCCTCACAAACAAGAACAACAAAAATACAAAAAATAATCTGTGAGTAGTTTGCATAGAATAATATCTCATTTAATTCTGGTCTTTTTTGTTAATGGGTGTTTGATTACCAGAAATAGACTCTCCGAAATTTTGTGAAATAAAGTTGCACAGTTCTTAAGTTATAGAGCATTTGTAATCTGCATTTTCTTGTAGCTATTTTGACAAAAAGCAATCTATGCTGTCAAACCAAAGTGTCTCCAACTTGCAGCAAGTTACCATTTGTTAACACACATTTACTGGAATAATTCACAGCTTAACTTCAAACTGTAACCATCAGCTGAGTTGTTCATAACCAGTCAGCTGTGTCAAGGGTATGATTCCTTACCAATGGAGTTAAAAGAACAGACTCTTTTTCAGACAGAATGCTTACCACATTCCTTAAATCAGTCCCTGAGAGTCAATCAAAGAATGTGAGCCCAACCCCTACTGTGGCTCAGAGACATCACAAATCCTTATGTTAGGATAAAAAGCTCAAGGGCCACCCTGCCTGGCATGCCTGCTTGATTCTGGGTAGAGTGTCTAGGCTCCCTTCCTCACAGATCTAAACTGCCTTGGTGAGATCTCCTTTAGTTCTGTGTGTCTATTCTATCTGGGTTAATATTTTACTATTTTGTTTTGACACTGGAGCATTCTGGGGGATAGTCTGCAATCTTCATTCTCTGGGATGGTGAGGCACCCTGTGAGGGAATATGATTGTCCTGCTACTCAGCTACAACAAGGTGGGGGCTGGGGCAGCACCGGTGACATCTCATATCTGTGAATGAACCCTAACTCTTGGACATTACATGTGGATTAAAAATAAATCTCTAAAGCTGGACTTCTATGGCCCTGAACTCTGATGATTATGGTTTGGATAATGGTTTGAAGCTAATCATTGATCCTCAGATCTCAGCCTCCTGAATAGTTAGGATAGATGGTGTAAACCACCAGCACCCAGATTTGCTCTTGCTTTCTTTGGTGTAATTGCTTTACAAAGTCTTATCTCATTTAAATCTGATTTCTTTCTGAGTTCTACTCAGCAGTACATTACAGATGGAAATTGTTCATCCTGTGTTTTCTTGGTCTTATTAAAACAAAGATTACTCTTCAGTAGATTTTTGATGCTGCTTACCAAGTACACCATTCCCTAGTCTACTTCATGAGTAATTATTATGTATTTAAAACCTTCCATAAACTACAGGAACCCTTCTAATTTCCTGGGTTAAAGTGTTGAATTATTGTATGTTTCCTTCCCTATATTTTCTTTTCCTTGTTTCTTTCTTTCTTTCTTTCTTTCTTTCTTTCTTTCTTTCTTTCTTTCTTTCTTTCTTTCTTTCTTTCTTTTTCTTTCTTTCTTTCTTTCTTTCTTTTTCTTTCTTTCTTTCTTTCTTTCTTTCTTTTTCTTTCTTTCTTTCTTTCTTTCTTTCTTTCTTTCTTTCTTTTTCTTTCTTTCTTTCTTTCTTTCTTTCTTTCTTTCTTTCTTTCTTTCTTTCTTTCTTTCTTTCTTTCTTTCTTTCTTTCTTTCTTTCTTTCTTTTTCCATCGTGGGTCTTGAATTCTGGGCCTGGATGTTGTCCCTGGTTTATTACAAAATGTGTACAGGAGTAAAATCTGTCTCATCATCTTTCATCCCCAAGTTCATGAAACATTCAGAAAAAATGAAAGAACACATATTTGGGAATACATTTTCTTTGTGTGTGGGTAGAAGTCTTATAGCTTGAACTCAAAGCCTAGCCCCTCTCCTTAAGTACTTTTGCTCAAGTACCACTTGAATCACAGCTCCATTTCTAGTTTCTTTGGTGGGGAAATTAAAACATGATTCATAAGCATTTGGCTTTGTATGAGTAACCCCAAAATGACTTTAGTACATTCTTTATATATTTAATTAATTACTGTTGATGCGTCAATTGTGACTGATTCACTTTTAGTCCATTATGATGTTGTTCTGAGTGAGTTATAATAAAACACTAGTGTGGATAATGTGGAGAGCCTGTGTTTTCTCACTGTTATGGAGGCTGAAAGTGAATTTCTCATGAGGATGAATATTTCTCTACCCTCACTAATATTGCTTTTTCCAGTTCCACGAAGATGGGTGTAAAAGATGACAATTAAGTTATGGTTTTGCTAAATTTAATTCTGTAGCAATTTAAAAAATCTAGACTTAAAAAAATGAGGAACAAGAGCTTGCAGAATACTTACAGATATGTATGGGATTACAGAGATAAGCAAAAACAGTACTCCGCTAGATATTTTGCAGGGTAAATTACAGGTAAAAATGATCCTTGTGGCTGTCTAATGCATTTGTAGGTACATAGAGTATGTTCAAACTTTCAGCCAAGACAAAAAGGATGTTGCCCAGTGTTTCAATGAAGCACTTAAATGCAAATTAAACTGGCTTTTGAAAAGGGATTAAAAATGGCCTACACTTTGTGAAAAATTTGGTAACTTGTGGGTAGTGGCAGGCCTCCCAGACAAAGAAAAGTTTAAAAGGGAAAATTATCCTAAAGTTTATTTCAAAGCAGAAAAGATAAATTAGGATCACCAAATTATTGTTCAACCTAGTTTGCCATTATAGGTTTTTTGTAATAGTTTCCAAAAGGCCCACAATAAAGGACAGAGGACTAGTTTGTCACATGGAATGTTGGCCCTTAATAAGTTAAAGGTAAAACCATGCTTATAAATCCACTTCCAATGACCATCTTTTTGCTTTTAGTTGGAGTAAATATGCCCACAAGTAAAGATTCATTGATCTGAAAACTGGTGTCAAGCCAGGCTTGGCAGAGAAAGGTCCCTGTGAGATTGTCACCTCTAACCTGCCAGCAGAGTGTTCAAAAGCAGAGTTCGTTTGGAGTTCAAAGTGGCAAAGTACTAGCCTTGATCTGGAGAGCTGAGGGACAATGCTCAAACCTTGAGTTCAAGTCCACCAACCGACCAAGGAAACTGCCAAAGATTCATTTATTTCCACATAGACAAAGGCATTCCTGGAACCCTGAAAATGGAATATGCAGAGGCAGTAAGCCACTTCTCATTGGATGGCAGAGATGGAATCAGATCCTGAAGTCACTTGTGCTTGTCTCTTCAAAGCTTGAACAGAGTACGGAGGTCATGGGAAGATAGTTTGTAGGCATGCTTAATGCTCATGTTTGGCTAACTCAGCATGGACTTCCCAGTCATCTAAGATAGTGTGTAGTAAAAGCTAAAGTTGTAAAATATGAGGGATAATTTAAATACCAACCCACCTGTATCTGCTCAAAGTCCCAATTGGCAGTGAGTTTTGAGCTGGCCCAGATACATTAATTCATCTGCTAAGGAAAGAAAGTTGTGTGTACTTGAGATTAGGTCCCCTTTGAGATTTAACTGCCTACAGAGGCAGACATTGCTGCAACCAGTACAGATCAGGTTCCTCATCCAGCCAGAAAAATGTTTTTACAAACCAAAATGTTAAACAAGATATGATGCTACAGCCCCAAAAAGGGTCTGTACATCTGTTAAAGGTTAAATGTTGTATATAAGTGACTCTAAACAGGCTACCCAGATCCAAGGGATGGTACTTAGAATGCCAATCAGATGCAGTTTAAAAACATCTACTTGGATTTACTACAAAACTCTGGCAAATAATTGTTACTCAATTGTTTATAAGTTTTAGGTAACCTCAATCTTGTTGATTTCCTTGTTGCTTTAATTGGAAATAAAAAGGGCTTTTGTGGCAAAGACTCCTTTTGCCACAGTTCAAAGCCATCCTGAGCACAAAGAATCTCTCTAAGACTCAATTTCCCAGCTAATAAGCCATGCGCCAGTCTGGAGGCATGGCTCAAGGAATCTCACCTCCAAGGAACTCTCTTAGGTGGTAGAATACTAGCGTTGCAGAAGTGCTCAGGGAGAGTGCCCAGACCTTGAGTTCAAACCATTCAATGCCAATTAGGACAAGCTATCCCAGCAACAGAGACTAAGAAACCCCCTTTCACTCCCCCCACCCTGTACGATCTAGGACAAAATTAGTCCGACAATGGAAAACCATGGAGAGCAGTAAGAGGAGATGACATCCTAAATGGAGTCACTTTAGGCTTGCCCTTTCAAAATTAATCAGAGCTGGGAAAACAATAGAAACAGTTGCTTGCCCACCTAAATTTCCATACCTGTCTATCTTCTAAGGGGACAGAAAGTTCCACTATTGTTTTTGTTACTTGCTATTGGTATTTATAGTAGCCTCTGAATGGTATTCTCCTCCTAGTCCATTATCTTCTCCCTTTCCTAGTTGTCCAAAAGACACTAGACACCCCCTTTCTCCCTACTTACCTTATTAGGGGCTTATGCTTCAAATATTACTTTTCTGGCCTATGGCTAATGTGTGTTCTCCTATGCCATTCATGTTAACTGACCTTGGTACCTTGTCATATTTTTGCCTGATCTATTCAAAAGTCTCCTTTAACTGGATAACAATCCCCACCCAGGACACCACCTGGGAGCAAGTCATGACTATCCTGCTACTACAGGCAACTGGAGACATCATTTACATTGCCCTGCTGGACCCTAATGTCCCCAGCGCCAGTGACTCCTTCACCTCCCCAACAGGAAGTAGCCAAAAGAGTCCATGACACCTGTTGACTCTGGTACCTTTAAATATCTCTGCTACCTCCTCTGGCTACTGTAATCCTAAAGTGGAAAAAGTCTTACCTCCCCCCTCCAGGATGTCAGGAGCCAGGTACCATGCCATGTCTCTTCTGGTAATCAAACCTTCCTGGCTTATTTCTCTCTTGGCTGATAATAACAATTTTTTGCCTGAACAGCAACTTTGCTTTTTATTAAATGTGTCTTGATATTTTAACTTTAAAAAATATGCATATAGGGCTCGGAAAGTGGCTCAGTGGTAAAAAATATGCATATATATTTTTGTAGATCATGGGGCATGAACTCTAGGCCTGGGTGCTATCCTTCAGCTGTTCAGCTCAAGGCTAGTGCTCTACCATTTGATCCACAGCACTGCTTCTGGCTTTTTCTGTTCATGTAATGCTGAGGAATCAAACCCATGGCCTCATGTATGTGAGACAAGCACTCTACCAATGAACCATATTCCAAGCCGTAGAAAATGTTTTAAAAAATGGTTTCATCACAAAACTTAAATAAAAACTTAGTAATTTAATGGAATTTTCTTGCACATTTAAACAACATTAAAAAAATTGCAGAATTTTTTAAAAGATGAGGAATATAGATGAAGTAACATTGAGCAGTCTCCTGTGTAAAAGTAGCATTCAGAAACTCTGTATGAAGGTATCTCTATACCAATAGCTCTTTTTTCCCATTTCTCAAGACTTTAGACAGAAACTTGAGCATGTCCCAACTGTTCAAAATTGTGAATCTCTTGGCTCTGAGTGACACTTGGAGTAGAAGGCAAGATTTTGTTCATCATATCATCATGGTGCGAGGCCATCCTAGAATGTGCACATTGAACACCTGGCACCATACACACTGCCATAGGCCGTATTGTTTCAACAAATAAATCCCACAATCACAAGTTATTATAATGCTGCATATGAAATCATTTTAAAATGACAAAAATGAGAAGCAAGCAAAACGTACTTTAACTGATTGTGAAATTTTCAGGGAGATTTAAGGATATTGGTGACATGGAAAAATAATAAAATTGGATGTGCAGAAGCCCCATGGCTGCAGAGTTGCTAGAGCCTGTGAGCTGTGAGATCCAGGGACAAAATCTCAGCCTCACCCCTGCTTATGCCACCAAGACGTCCTAGAGACCAATGACTCCCTGTCTTTCCTCCACCACCTATTCAGGACACAGAACATCCAGTCATGGATAGAAATGAGATGGTGCTGAGGGCCGAAGTGGCCAAGCAAGCTGAGCAATATGGTGACATGGCAGCCTGCATCAAGTCTGGAAGTGAGCAAGAAGTTGAATTACCTAATGAGGAAAGGAATCAACTCTCAGCTGCTTATTGGAACCCATAGGTCATCTTGGAGGGTAGTTTCAAGTATTGAGCAAAAGACAGAAGGTGCTCAGAAAAAGCAGCAAATCATGTGAGAACACAGGAAGAATTGAGAACAAGCTAAGAGATATCTGCAATGATATACTGTCTCTTTTGGAAAAGTTCTTGATCCCTAATGCTCCACAAGCAGAGAGCAAAGTCTTTTATTTGAAAATGAAGAAAGACTGCTACCACATCATGTCTGAGGTTGCTGCTGGTGATGACAAGAAAGGAATTGTGAATCAGTCACTCCAAGCATACCAAGAAGTTTTTGAGATCAGCAAAAAGTAAATGCAACCAATGCATCCTATCAGATTGTGTCTGGCCCTTAACTTCTCAGTGTTCTATTATGAAATTCTGAACTCCCCAGAGGAAGTTTCCTTTCTTGAAAAGACAGCTTTTGATGAAGTCATTGCTGAACTTTATACTTTATGTGGGTTATGTTACTTCTATTTTAATTTCTGTATTTCCCATGTGTTTTCTGTTTGCTTGTTTCAGATTAGGAGAGTAGAGCCTGTTAACATTTAGTGAGTTATCCGTTTTTATCATGAGTTGGCCAGTATGACGATGTGGAATTTTTAAACAAGTTATAAATGTTTGGCATGTGCTTTGGTTCATGGTGACTTCACAAGTGCCAGTGTTGAAACTAATTCCATGTCTAAGTGAGGAAATCTTCCTACATATTGGTTTGTACTGGTGGAGAATAAGAGGGAAAATGGTTCCAGTCAAGGTGTAGTTATTGTGGGTATTATAAAGTTTTGGAGCACTGGTGGGGCTGTCACTCAAACAGATATTCCATGGCTTTTCCAAATTACAATCATGTATTTCTGTGGAAGAGTCTATTTCAGTGAGCACACCTTTGACTACAGCACCAGAAGTTTTCTTTCAGACAAAGTTGTGACCCAATTAACTCTGGATAAGGGCAGAAACGGTTCACATTCCATTATTTGTGAAGTTACTGGTATTTGCTCAAACTATTTTTGCTACACATTTTATTTGTATTTCAATGTTTTAGACAACCTAAAACTGATTTAAAAGTAAAGGTGTAGAAAAAATGAACTGCTTGGTATTGACAATTCATGTATATTCAGCAAAGCCATAAACAAAAATCCGTATGTTTAGGAAATGGAAAGACTTGGAAAAAATTATATTAAGTTATTATATTAAAATTTATATTAAGCCCAAAGAAACTTAGGTCCGATAATTTCCCTTATTTGCAATAACTAGTATATGTCTGAGTCAAGCAGAAAAGGTCAGATAAATTGATGTTAGGGAAATGAACCCTAAGATATGTATTCAAATGTTTTTTTTTCCTTCATGTGATTGTTTCTAACACATTTACAATATTATTTCTTTGCTTTGTATGTCCCTCCCCCATGTTATATCCTCTGCTATTTGAGATTGGTATAATTTGTGGAGGGGAAGGGAAAAAACAAATAGTTTAAATAGGGATATTGGTGGATCCATTGCAACAATGAGATGTTATGTGGAAGAAGTTAGGTGGAAAAATGAACTTTACAACTTTGGTAGGGGGAGAGCAGGATTGGGTTGAGGGGCGGGGGGAGGATGGGAAGGGATGGGAAGGGGAAACAAAAGAGGAGGCTACAATGCATGATAAGAAATGTACTCCTTATCTTGCCCATGTAATTGAACCCCTCTGTACGGTATTTTCACAATAAAAAAAAATCCTATGTATTTAACTTGATTTTAGATTCTTTTTCCTTCTGTGATTTTTTTCTTTTTTGCTATGTGCCTCAAACACATGTGTTGTTAAAAAAAAACCAAGATTAAAGGGAAATAATATGATGGCCTTCTTTGTTTAATGTCTTTTGAAATTTTCATGAACAATCCAAGCATAATTTTTAAGAACACATGTATTAAGTTCATTTAAGTGGAATAAAACATTTTTGAATGGACTTTTCAACTACTTTCTCTATTATTTTTCATGTAAATCATTCTTTTGAGTTTGAATCTCCTCTAAGGAAATTGTACATTATTAGAACATTGTTCATTAGTCCCTTTTGGCAGGGAATAGGCTTTTACCGAGTTAAAGTACAAAGTTTATCATAACAAAAAAATTACTTATGTAACTACCAAACACCTCCCATATTCCCCATTCTCCTCGCACCTCAAAAACAAAAGTGTTTTTTTTTTCTCCTTTGAGGAGTGGAAAATTGGCCATATGACATTGAATAGCATTAACTGTAAATTCTATGCTTCCTAATCAGTTTTGGTTTTTCAGAACTTCTTGGTACAGTTTGCCTTCGATTTTTATCATTCTGTTTGTCAGGTGCATAAGATTTCCTTCTTTTTTTAGCCTTCTGCCTTGTCACTTTTCTTGGTGGCTGTGTACTTTGGAAATGGAAACATGATCTTTCTGTCTCTACATACTCTCTAAGATCCTTTGGTCCTTTGCTTGCATACTATAAACTATTTCCAACATCCTCTACTGCAGCACATCTTACCTTACTTGATGAGATTGTGTATATCTTATAAACTCTATCCCAAATGGTCTGTCTGTCATTTTTGTCATTAAATGTTTCTTCTCCCAATAATGATGAGGCTGTTAAACCTAAATATCCTCCTACAGAATATTTCCTTGGTACTTAACAAAAAACAGCGAACAAAAATGCCATTTGAAAAGGTACAGTTGTTTTTTCTTATAAAATGTAAGATCCTCTAGAGCAGGGGCAATATTTTCTGTATGTTCTATTGTGCCTAGTACAATATAAATGCTCAATAAATACTGATGGTTTGAGGCAAGAAAAAAAATCTTCCTTCTTTATTTGAAATACCAGCTAAACCAATTACTATTCTTGAGTTTGATATTGCTTTAAAATAAAAGTTTGCAGTTATGTTGAAGATAGTCAGACATAGAAACATACATTTATATTTATTTATATAAACACACACATATATTGCTTTGGTGTAAGCAGTAAGATTACATTTACCTAACTTAAAATATAAAATCAATGCTATATATAAATCAGTACAAACTCACCCAGTCAATTGAATCCACCCAGATTCCTTCATAAAACCCGTAAACTTATCAGATCTTTTGCACAACTAAGCTCATCTCAGAAGAAGCCATGATGGAAAAGAACCCAAGAGCGATATCAGGCACATAAAAGAGGTTAGATCTATTTTCAAAGAAGGGATATCAGTAAAATTATTAAATTATTTGGGATTGAAAACCAAAGAAATGAAGATCTCTACAAAGAAGGGGACTAAAAAGAAAGGAATTTAGTTCAGTCATAAACTGAAAACACAGTTCACCTTGATAGGAATAGCTTCTCTGACATATCAGCACTGTCAGTAGTTATTCCTAGTTCCACATTTGGTATTTGGGCTTCTCTCTGAAAAACATGGGGAGGTTATTTATGTAACAAAATAATCTCTTTTACTTCACTATCTATGCCGTGAGTGTTAATAGTTTTCCAAAGGACCTTTTGTGGTCACTAGGCCCCAGATGTAATATAAATAACAAGACTGATGTTCTTATAGGTAATCAAACTGAGTTCCATCCATTTGTAGGGTCTCAAGTAAGTTAGGAAGGAGAGAAATTAGAGAGGCCATTGCATTAAGAAAGTAACAACTAACACATTGAATATATGCTTGTAGGGTCTTTTTTCAATTTTTAGCCTTTCCCTATAAAATTGTGTTAAGTCATAGGACGATGAGAATTTTTCAATTACAAAAATCATTTAGAGGCATGGACCTATTTTTGGTAAAGAAATAATGCATTTTTAGGACTGGAATTGAAAAAAAATGAAAGGAATTGGGGTGATAATGGAGCTTCCTGTTTTTAATTCCTCTTGCAGGACTTGAGAGCTTGAATGATCCTCCCTGCTCAGGCTTAGAAGTTGCTGGACTACAGTTGTATCACTGGGCCTAGAAAGATTAGGCCTACGCATTTATTTTGAGAAGAGCTGCTAGGGAGCTTAGGAAGTTAGGAATTCTCTGGTGATGCTGCATTATCAGTAAAGGAACTGTGTTGTCCCAAATGATGCCTGAGAATTCCTGACTGTGGCAAATGCCAGAGGTCAGGACACAAGCCTGGTTTCTAGAAGTAGCCCTGACTCTTCCCACACTCAGGACCTGGGATAACAAAGATTTATTCCAAAGTCTAATGGGTAACACCTGGGAAGACAATATGACTTAGCTTAGAGTGATTGAGAGGAACTTTTAGGATCATAGAAGAGGGAGGAATTCACACTGGAATAGGGCATGCAAACAGAAAGACAAAAACACACTGGTTTGGCCCAAGCCATCAAGCTTCACAGAGACTCATCCTTCACTTCACACTTGCACCTCACCCACATTCCCCCGATCTCCCCAATCCATCATCAGTTTGAACAGTAATGGTGGTGAGGTGCCTGCTCTAAGACCACTCCTCCCACCCACAGGATTTTTTTCACTATTTAGCTGAACAAATTTTTAAAGAAAAGTTAATGGGAACACCATGAGTTGAAGCCACAATAGCAACAATGAACATCAAAGAAAAGTAAAGAACCTTAAAGGAAAGGAAAACTTGGGAAACAGCCAAAAACTACTTAAGATTTCAAAAATGGAATTTGGGCATTTCTGGGAAATTGTTAGATTTTTTTAAAAATTTAATTGGTGCAAGGATTTTGCTGTATATATAGCAATTTCTGTTACTTTATTGCAGTGTATACATTAATCATGAAAAATGATCCAAGAATCCGTTTAGTGCCTGCCAATACCTTTTTATATTGAACAGGGAGCTATTCCAAAATGTAAAGAAATCAGATATAATTTACATTCAACAGAACTTATCTTTTAAACAGAAACAGAAAGAAAAGTTTCATAACCTCTGCTACATTAGTAGATCTAAGAATTAAAAAGCCAACTTATTTCATGCTTCCAATACTTGTCCATTTCTCAGATAGTCTAACAATGTTTCAGGAGACACACAGTGATTTTCATTAAAAAAAAAAAAAAAACTCACCTATGCTCATGTGAAGCTGGAGAAAACCTCCCCATGCATGATTGCAATCCTCAGAGAAAGGGCCTAGAACTGGTGGAAACCTACTTCCTCTTAGAGTGGCAAGATGCATTGTGGGAATTGTAGTCTATGTTACAGCACAGATCCTTTGAAAGTGCAGGGTTTTTATTTTTTTTCAAAGCAGGGCAAAGATCCTTCTGCGCATGTGCCTCCCCACCCACTGTGGGTATTTTCAGCCTGCAAATTCCAGTTTCATTCCCTTTGCCTTGCTGCTGGGAGTTTTCTCTTCTGTGAAGCTTGGGAGGTGTAACTTGAAAGGATCTCAGGCTGCAGAACCAATAACAGGTAGGAACTGTGAGCTGGATGCAAAACACAAGGCAAAATTGATCCTCCACATGTTCCTCCATCATGAGGCTAATGATATGTTCAGAGCTCAAGAGTTTGTGCTGCCACAGCCCTTGTGCCTCCAGGTGCCAGAAACTGGCTTGCAATGTTCTGACAGCAAGTTGGGTGGTTCTCCAGAATAGGAGAAAATGTGCATTTATATTTCCATGACGGTGAAATTCTTCAGTTAACACGTGATTTTATTATCTTTGCCCAGGTGTAAGATGAGCATGGTAACAATTGTAGTAAAATTGTGAGGTCTGTGCCTGATTTCTGTACGTTTATATTGCAGTTGTTTTTTGGGGTTCTGTGTTGTTTCTCCTAGAGGTGTCTCTGCTCTTCTCCTACATTGTTAGCTTTCTTAGTACTCCTGGCTTTAGTTCACAAATGTTTGTACTAGACCTTTTTACTAGGAACAGGTATACATGAGATATTACAGTAGTGTGTGATGGTCCTGTTTTTTTTTTCTTTCTGTTAAGCAATGAAGCCTAGCAATGTTTGAAGGAGGATACGTTGTCAACTCTGACAAGCCCTACAGAGCAGAGGCAGAAAGGCAAAGGAAGGGCAAAAGGTTTTCAGATTCCTTGCTTTAAGCAAAGATTAGTTCTACTCCCTAGAGCACAAGACTCAGGTGGTACTATTTGCTCTAACACTCTCAATCACTTGATGCGGTTGGAAGGTTTATACTAACTAGTAGGAGGGGAAATGAACTTGCCTGAGGAATCAGTCAGAACCTAGTTCTCAGAAGGGACATGGAGCTGTGGTTTGTGGAGGAGGAATTATTGTCACAAGTGAATGTATCTATCTCTGTTCTTACTAATTTATTCAGCCTGTTCACACGATCAATTCTTGTACATGATCTCTCAAATGTCTCACCTGTGGATATACTGATAGTAGCCTTATAGCGTTGGTTTTTACCTGCAGTTAAGAAAGTGTCATTGAGTGTTACAGAAGGAAATTAAAGTACTGTGTCTTACTCAAAGTGGTATTTTTTTAAATGTAACATATAACATAGTTTTAGGTAGTGTTCTCCATTTTATCTCAATCTTCTCAAAGAAGTATTATTTCACTTAAGAAAATCTTCATGGGAATTGAAGTCAATGAAGCTTGAACATTCCTTTAAAATATGTTAGTGAAACATGTTGATCCCTTTTTATCCTTTGCACTTCTTATGGATTTTCCTAGCATAAAATTTTACTAACATGGATATTCTCCACTTTATCTGTTCTTGACAAGTTACAATTTCTCCACTAGATTAATGAGCCTATTTTACATCATTTAAAATGAGAGACTGCCTAAATATGTATTCCAAAACAATTGTTCAATAGAATTTAAATACAATACAATAAAATGCTCTTTTTTGTGTGCTAGACCTGGTTCTTGGGCTCAAGCACTGGACATTGACCCTGAGCTTCTTTTGTTCCAGCCTAATGTTCTACCACTTAAGCCATATCTCCGCTTTTAGGTATTTTAGTAGTTTATTGGAGATCAGTGACTTTCCTGCCCCAGCTGGCTTCAATCTGTGGTGCTCAGATCTCAGACTTCTGAGTAGCTAAGATTACAACCATGAGCCACCAGAGCCCAGTTACAAAATAAACTCTTTTAAATATAGATTATGCTTGTAATAAAATAATATGAAATAGAAGACTTTAAATTTAAAGGATGATAGTCTAAATCCCAAAACAAGAAGAAAATATCCCAACCTGAAATCTAGAACAATTGTCGTTTTGAGTATTTGAATGTGGATAATTAGCCTACAGAAATTTCTATGTATCTTTTTAAAAGTAAGAAGCCATTCTTGTGATGTGGAACAATCCAAAATGAATGTGCAAATATTGCTTTTCAGTGATTCATACTGTTCCTTAGCACAAACGACCTAACTGAAGTTTACAGAGTAGGTTTTCATATTTCATACATATCACTGTAAAGTTTATGTTATTTTATATTAAGAGTTTCTAATCCATGTAGTTGTGTAAAAAAGAAAAACTCTGGATAGTAGCATTTCCTGTGTAAAAGCCAAACAATCAATATAAGAAAAAGCATATGAGTTTTTATCTTTTTATTTTTATAAGTCTGCATTTTGGGGTATCCTCAGCTTAGAATTTTGTGTTAGTATTATTTGTGCAACATAAGATTTTAACCTTCTGGTTCTTTAGCTGTGATGTTCTGTCACTCCTATGCTTAATATTTCTTGTTACATCTTCATTAAGCCCTTTATCTCAAGGAGAATGGCCACAATTCTTCATATGATTGTTTAGGAAAGTGAGCATTAGGGACTTCTCAAAACTTTATTTACATAATCCTTACTGATTATGTAAAGTAGGCTAACTGACAAATTTCAAGTGCTTGCTCAAGGGTGCTCCAGGTATTTGGATGCAGGGAAATGAGCCATTTGAAAACCATTACTGAAATATTATAATACAAGTAATATGTATTGTATATATTTTCTTGTATAATTTAGTGGAAAAAGTATTGAGTTATAACCTATATTCTTTCCATGGAGTTTAAATGTATAAATGAATAAGATAGAGTACAAAAGCTCAATGGAGTCCTAGGATCCATTTTAATTAATAGAAAAATAGTTCATACAACCATAAATGTATTTCATTAATAACTAGTGGTATTGAAAGTTTGGATATTTGTTTTAATTATTCAATTATTTTTAGGAACCTTAGTTTTTATGAATTCTGTATGTATATTAACCTAGAATACTGTTTTTCTACCAACTAATGGACTGTGGAGTCATCTTCAGTGGAGCATTTAATACTCTACTTGAGACATCAAAGATTCTTCTCCCATAAGAAGGCTTTGTGCTTTTTCACTCCATGTATAATGTTTTGAGCAGGAAAATCTGAGGCATAATCACAGAGGTTCTTTCTTGACTATGTCAATTGCCTTTTCTCTAAGCCATGCTTCCAGAATCTTCTCTTCATTGGCAACAGGAAGAAAGAATGAGAGGATCTCTGGTGAGTTGTTTTTTATTTCTCATTTTTCACATTCCATTTTAGGAAGCTATGTTTATCCAAGATTTAAAACAGAAAAAAAATATTCACCTTCAAGAACATGTTCCTAAATAAGATAAAGATGGTTTTTAGAATGAGTAGATTATAAAATGTTACAGCCTGTCTTAGTTGAGGGCAGACTTGCTTAGAGTTTTCTGATGTGAGAAAAAATAGTCACACTTGTTTTGTGATTCAATGCCATTGAGGGAGTCACTTGTTATGTAAAGTGGACATTTGCTGACAATTTGTCAGAGATCACCTCCTTATGACTAATGTTGAATTATGTTAAAGAGGTTTTACTGGAGTTTCTGAAATAGTGTGGTCACACACACACCTTCCAATGTTAGATATTACTTAGTAAGATATATGTAATTAAATTACCCTCCAATATTTCTTGGACTGCTTCCTGATCTTTGACTACATAAAACTTGATGATATTTGATGATATAGTGTGTTGTCTTCCTAGAAAACCCTCTGTATTTTTCTTAAGGTGTCATCACAAGATATTTTTCTCTATTTACTCTCTTCATTCTGTTTCCTACTCATAAGCTTTCATCATTTCTCTCTTTATCTCACTTTTTATATATTTTCCTGCCTGTGTGTTCATCTATTTCAGTCCCCCTTCTCTCCATCTGTCTCTCACCATTTTGCAAATGCTGTATCTGGGAACTTGTTTTACTGATCAATTTTCCTTTGCTGACATAGTTCTTTGAATTGAAATTTTCTTACCCCCTTTTTTTTTATGTCTGAGATGAAGGTTTGTTGTGATGCATGTTGGTGTCTAAATTCAAAACTAATGGGATACACCTACCTAATTCTCCACTGTGCCTTTCTTGTGCTAGTGTTGAAACAGGAACTCACAGGCCTCACATCCTGTCAGCTTCCTCCTTCACTGTTGGAACTACTTGTTCTTAAAAAAAATCTTTTTGCATTGTAAAATAGTTTACAGAGGGGTTACAGTTAAGTGATTATATTTCCTAGGGAGCATTGTTACCTGCGCCTTTGTCTTTCCTCTACCATTTCTTTCCTCCTAACCTCTGCAATCCCTCCCACCCTCCCTCACACAAATGGTAAAGTTTGTTTTCAACCTAGTGCCTTTTTTTTTTTTGGTCCCGTTGTGGGGCCTGAACTCTGGGACTGGGACTTGTCCCTCAGCTCTTCCCACTTGAGCCACAGCGCCACTTCCAGCTTTTTTTTGTTTTTGCTTATGTGGTGCTGAGGAATCGAACCCTGGGCCTCATGCATGCAAGGCAAGCGCTCTACCACTGATCCAATTTCCCAGCCCCCAACCTAGTGTCTTGTACATCTCATTGTTACAATGGGTCATTGTTATAATTAAACCTTTTGTTTTTCTTTCCTTCCTATCCCCAAATTATAAAAATGTATATACAAGATGCATGGCACTGCAAAAAAAAAAAAATACAGTGATAACAGAGGTTATACCGTGGGGGAAGAACATACCAAAGGAACAAAGAAAATCACATAGTACATTATAAGTACATTAAAAACAATAGCAAGAAACAAAAACCACCCGGGTTCCTGTCTTAGTGCTCATTTCACTTCATATCATCTTATATGGTTATATATTTGCAGTTGACTATTTCTGTTTGTCCTACACATGTATTAGTTATTTCAAATAAGGGATACCATGGGACCTGTGATTCTTTGGGCCTGGCTTACTTCACTTAATACAAGGTTTTCCAAGTCTTTCCATATCCTAATAAATGGGGTGATGCCATTATTTCTGATGGAGGCATAGAAAAGGATTGTGTGAGTGTGTAGGTGTGTGTGTGTGTGTGTGTGTGTGTGTGTGTGTGTGCGTATATATACATACATATATGTATAAATACATATTATGTATATATGGATATATACATATCATATTTTCTTGATTCACTCATCTACTGAGGGGCATCGAGGTTGGTTCCATATCTTAGCTATGGTAAATAAAGTTGCAATAAACATAGGTGTGCTGGTGGCTTTAGTATTCCCTTGTTTGTAATCTTTGGGTAAATACCCTAAAGTGTGATTGCTGGGTCAAAGGGGACGCCTATGTGCAGTCTTTTGAGGAACCTCCAAACTACTTTCCAAAGTGATTGAACAAGTTTACACTCCCACCAACAATGCAATAGGGTTCACTTTTCTGTCCGCATCCCCTCCAGCATCTGTTGTTATTAGTGTCCTTCATTATAGCCATTCTATCTTGGGTGACGTGGAATTTCAAGGTTGTCTTAATTTGCATTTCTTTTTGGCTAGAGAAGTTGAGGCATTTTTGGTTTTTTACTTTTTTTTTAAAGAATGAAATTGCTCCATTTGTTAGGAAATGGAAAGACTTGGAAAAAATTATACTAAGTGAAGTAAGCAAGGCCCAAAGAAACGTAGGTCCTATGTTTTCCCTTACTTGCAATAACTAGTATATGTCTGAGACAAGCAGAAACTGTCAGATAAGTTGATTTTAGGCGAAATGAACCCCGTTAAGGATTCGAATATATTTTCTTTCTTGTAATTGTTTCTAACATATTTATAAGTTGAGCCTTTTTTAAAAAAATATGTCTTTTGGCCATTCTTATCTCCTCTTCAGATTAGATTCTTGTTAAGTCTTTAGCCCACTTATTTATTGGGCAGTTGTTTCTCTGAGGATTTGTTGTTGGGGATTTAATTTCTTGAGTTCTAAGTATATTTTAGATATGAGACCCATGTTCATTTTATTTCTAGTGAAGATCTTCTCCCAATCTCTGGGCTTTGTATTGATCTTGTTAGCAATGTCCTTTGCCATGCAGAAGCTCTGCGGTTTCATGCAATCCTATTTGTCCAACCTTTCTTTGATTTGTTGTGTTTCTGGGTCTCTATTAAGAAAATTTTGGCTGGTTACAAGTATCACTAGAGTTTTTCCTATTCTTTTCTGTAATGTTTATTAGGGTGTTTGCTTTGAATGTGCGGTTTTTGATCCTTTTGGATTTGATTCTTTGTGCAGGATTATATATACAGATCTAGCTTTAGTTTTCTGCAGGTTATGAACCAACTTTGCTACCACCATTTACTGACGAAGTTGTCTTTCCTCCATTCTATATTTTAGCTCCCTTCTCAAAGTTTAGGTGGATATAGGTCTGTGTGTTCATTTCTGGGACTTCAGTCCTATTCCATTGGTCCTCAAGTTTGTTCTTGTGCAATTACCAAGCTGTTTTGATTACTATCGCTTTGTAGTACTGTATGAAATTTGTTAGTGATATTCTACCAGCATTGTTTTTCTGGTATGGATCATTTTTGCTATCTGGGGACTTTTATTGTTCCATATATATTTCTGGATTGCTTTTAATATTTCATTGAAGAATGAGGTTGGACAATTGATAGGTGTAGATAGCCTTTGGAAGTATTGTCATTTTCACAATTTTGATTCTCCCATTCTGGGAGCATGGTAGGTTTTCCCACTTCCTAAGTTGTGCTTTAATTTCCTTTTTGGCATTATCATTTGAGCCACACCTCCTCCAATCTGTTGATTAGCTGCTTAATTTGAGTTGTCTACCCAGTTGCCTGGTTTCCAGCCTCCTTAGTAACTAGGGGAGGATCAGCATCTTGAGCCAGAAGCACTTGTTTTAATTGCATGAATATTTATCATTAACAGTTAATTGGATACTACAATAAAGTTAGATTATTGTTAACAGCATATGTAAAATTAATATTCAACCTAAGCTCCAGTATTTCATGTTTCAATTAAGTGATGTATTTTATTTTTAATAATTGTAGCTGTTCTTCTAACTGTGCTACATTCTCTTCACTAACTTTATGATCACACAACTCCATGAAAAAATTGTTTCAAATTTAATTGAATTTATTGTTATAGTGGTGATGTATGGGGAGACTACCATTTCCTGGGCCAGGTATTGAGTACATTTCCTTTCATGCTGTGTCTTCCATATCCTCACTCTCTCCCAATGTTTCCCTTCCATCTTGACTCATGATTTGTATAGCTTACACTCATCATTGCCTAATGACCTCACAGATGCGCTTTTTGCCCCATTTCCTTCTAGTTCTCTGGCTTTCCCCCACTCTCCAGAAGAGATCCCTGTGAATACACCATACATATATTTAAACTTTTTTTTTGCCAAACCTGGGGCTTGAATTTGGAGCCTGTCCTGGGCACCATTCCTGATCTTGGTTTGGTCAAGTCTACAACTCTACCACCTGAGCCACAGTGCCATTTCCTAATTTTTCTGTTTATGTAGTGCTGAGGAATGGAACCTAGAGCTTCATGCATGGCAGGCAAGTACTCTAACACTTAGCCATATTCCCAGCCCCAAAGTATTTTTTTGATTTCAAAGGTGAAGTAAGAAAGAGGCTAAATTTAATATTCTATAAATCACAATGAAGGAATACATTTCTTTGAGATCCATTTTAATGTCCCTGTATTTATTTCACTCATAGAATACTACAAATATATCTTTTAATTTTCATGTATTTATAACATAATTTTAATTTTTCATATTGGTTTCTACACCATTTGTCTTCTGATTTACTAGTAATCTTGGAATATGTGTCTTGATAAACGTAACACTATCGTGTTTTGTTTTTTAAGTTTAAGATAATGGCATCCATGTGTGTGTTTGTGCTGATTTTTTTGTCTGGTTGTTATATCAGGTAGTAAGAGGAGTATTAGTTCTGCAATAGTAATGGTAGCTTAAAGTATTAAACCTGCATGGTCTTTTAAACATGTCTTTCTACACTTTGCTTTTCAGTATAAATTTTTATTATCATAATGTATAATCTGTCTGTTATTATCAATCTGTATCAGTGCTCAAATATTTTGGGCTGATGCTTATTTCCTACATATTATCACTATTTGTATTTATCATCATTAACTTTTGCTCATGGTATCTTTGTATAGTTTTTAAAATTTTTATTTCTCTCTAGTCCATGACTTTGGATTGCTCATTAAGTTTTCTTTCTTCTGTTCATGTCAGACAGTGCCTTATATATTTACTATATTTTACAATATAAATATGGTCTTATTTTGATGGACATTTTGCTATTTAATATCTGTTTGTCTCATCTGATATTTATTTCTTATTTCGCTTCTATGTAACCTGCACACACCTCAAATTCACCGTAAATCACCTCTCATATAAGCTGCAGGCATTGTCCTGTACACTGTGAATTACCTCTGATACCATTACAAATTAAATCTGATGTAAATAGTTGTTATACTGCATTGTTCTTAGGATAAAAATAAGACTGCATGCTTAATACAGTTGCCCTACTTTTTCAAAGATTTGGTTCTATGTTCCATTGAATTTGTGCAACTCAAAATATGCAAGGACTGCAAGGTTTTTACAAAGGGTCTTATTAATATTCTTCATACAAAAATAAGCAGACATTTCATGTAAAGAACAAAGGCCATACTCTGTCGGAAGCATAGAGCTTCAGCAGAAGTAAAATGTGCAAGAAAATTGTTATACTTTAGAACTGCAAGAAAATGAACTTTCTACCCTGTAGGCTTCTTTGTTGGGAACACAAAGGAAATTCACTTGCTGGATGCATTTTTACTAGGAACATTAAACTTTACAATATTATCATGCTAGTAACATATAGCATAATATAGTTACTTTTCAATGGAATTGAATGGAATGTATAACCTTTCTATTCCCCTTTTAAATTTTTGTAGAAATAATTCTTTAAACTCAGACCCCCTTATTTGCGAGGCAAATTCATTGATCTACATGCAGGATTCACAAACTTTGTTTTTAATACACTTATGTGTTTGTATATTGAATTTGCATTCCTTATGAATTATGAATATGATACTATAAGTTTTCTTTTCACAAGAGAAATTACATACAATGTTTTCTATACATTCTTTTACCTACACATGTACCATTCCTTTAACTACACATTTAGCTTTTTAATAATCTTGTCCTCTGTGTAGATCTATGTTAGCAATTTTTTTTTCTCTTGATGCAGAATAAATTTTTTTGGTACGGTTGTCGGGCCTGATCTCTGACCCTGCGCCCTTTCCCTCAACTCTTCAGCTCAAGGCTAGGCCCTTATCACTTGAGCCACAGTGCCACTTCTGGCTTTTTTCTTTTTTGCTTATGTGGTGCTGAGGAATCAAACCCTGGGCCTCAAGCATTCAAGGCAAGTGCTCTACCACTGAGCCAGCCACCTTCCCAGCCCCTCAGAATAATTTTTATAGCACTTAAAATGAACATGTGTTAATAATGCATTATCTTTCCCTAGGAATACCTTCAAGCTATATTGTTAGAAGAGGCCTTTTGTCCAATGGATTGTGTATTGAAGTCTATTTTCTTTAAACACTGTATATATATATATATATATATATATATATATATATATATATATATATATATATATATATGTGTGTGTGTGTGTGTGTGTGTGTGTGTATATATATTTTTTTTCTTTTTGTGTGTTAGTCATCATTCACCTCTGATATTGTCAAGAATGACTGCATTCCTTTTAGACAGTGTACAACAAATTAGTGCAGTAATTTATTCTAAATCTTAAAACTATTATATTTTTTAGATCATGTCCCAATTCATAGTTTTTATTCCCTATCCTTCTTGTGGTGGTCATATTTCACATTTTTGGGGATCATCTTGAGCATTCCTTAAGCCTCTATCCATTTACATCCATCCTTCAATGAAGGCCTATTAAAATGCAAAGCTGATTTAGAAACATTTTATGGTAATAAGTAAGTATTTGTTGTGGTAGGAAGTAGTCAATGTTCACAGACGTTCATGCTGGCAGTTCGTTTTTACATATGAAGGAAACATATGGCTATCTATGACCATATTTTTATATCTAGAAATTTAATAACAAAAATGATTAACATCGGATGTTTTATTGGGAGAACTAAGTCAAATCTTATGAGAGCCAAATAATTCATTTACTATTTTTTGAATAATTTTACTCCTTCTAACATTCACCTGAATACAGTGCTTTACATAGCTCTATTAATGTGTTATGTATTCCATATGATGTAATGACCATGTTGTGACTCTTTATGAGAGCACTATTTAATAGAAAATCTAAATAGTATTGTCAGTGAAGCAGAATATGAAAATGCAGAAAATATATTTATTTACTCATTGTTACCCAGATATGTAGTAAATATTACCAAAAAATGCTAAACACAGACTTTCAGAATCCTACTCATACTTATTGTTGTCTTGCTAGGTTATTAGCTTATTAGAACTGTTTTCTTGTCTTTATTGCTGGAACCAGAAATGTGTTCTCATGTGTTAGAAAAACTTTGTATGTGTAATTACCAAGTTACTATGGAGGCAAATATTTCTACTTTGATTATATATTCTCTCATTTTATAAATAACACAGAAAGTTCCAACCACATTCTGTAATACAAAAGCATACATGTTGAAGAATGAAATTCTAGCTTTGGTGTTCTCATGACTCAGAGATTGATGGAATGCACCCTTACAGAAATTGGTGTCATTTGATGATGTGGCTGTGGAATTCAGCTGGGAGGAGTGGCAAGAATTGGATATTTCTCAGAGGACCCTGTATAGAGATGTGATGCAGGAAACCTATAGCATGCTGGTGTCCTTAGGTGAGCCAAAAATATCACATTAACTTGAAAAGTTAAGTAGGGCTTGACCTCTGGTGGTTGGTACAGTGCCTCAGCTCTTCAGTTCAAGGTGAGCACTCTATCACTTGAGCATCAGTGCCTTTTGAAACTTTCTGGTGGTTAGATTGGAGATAAGTATCTCACAGCTTTCCTACTAGGGCTGCCTTTGTATGGCAATCCTCAGATCACAGCCTACTGAGTAGCTAGGATTACAGGTCTGAACCAGTGGTGCCCAGAAAATTATACATATTCTGAGGCAATTTTATTTTCATTGTTCAAGAATCCAAATCAGCAGTTTGACAAAAGTTCCAAACTATCTTCCGTAAAGAGGAGACTGTCTTCCCAAACTTGAGGTGATTATTGTGGGTGGATATACAATCTAGAAAACACATACATACATACATACATACATACATACATACATACATACATACATACATACATACACACCTATTTATTATTATTGGAAGTATGAACTGGAAATCAATTTAGAGGGAGTATTTATAATCCAAACCTAGTACTATATGTAGTGGTTCATGCCTGTAATTCTTAGGAGTCTGAAATCTGAGGCTTTCAGTTTGAAGCAAAAAATGCCAGTGAAGTCTCCATGAGACTCTTATCTCAAGATAACTACTCTTAAACTGGAAGTGGAGCTAGGACTCAAACTAATAGAATGCTAACCTTGATGAAAAGAATTGCATTCAAGTCACACAACCTGCAAAATTAATTCAAACCTCAGGGATATTCAACCATGCAGCCAGTGAGAAATGAAAGAAGATTTAGGAGAAACCTTGTTAACAGGATATCTGAAATCTTAAAACAATTTTGACACAGCATGAGCAATAGGTCTTTACTCTTATTAACAGGGCACCCTGGTCCTAAACCTCAATTGATTGTCAAGCTGGAGCAAGATGAAGAGCCATATATTAGAGAAGCCTCAGACAAGAATTTCTTAGGTGAGTTAAAGCATCTTGCAAAATTATCTTGGATCCAGAACCAAATTGGTAAACTCGTCTTGCTATGTACTGACCAATAATATTCCTAATTCCCTTGAGTCCCATGTGTAGCAGAGGACTAGGTGATCTTTGTGTTAGATTTGTGAATCAAAAATGCATGTAGATGCACACCGAACTGTGTAGGGCAGTAAAGGTAAAGTTAGCATTTCTTTCTCGTGGAAATTATTTTGAAAAACGAAAATTAGAAATGTGAAAAATGAGATTTAGTTTTCTTTGAAACTAGTAGTAGGCAGGTATAGCAAATGAATATGCCAAGGCTGCTATCCTCTGATAAGAATGAGGAGGGTAGAGGCCAGGATACAGAACCAAAGCTTTCAGTCTAGAGAGAATGATTACCTAGGTGGTGAGCTGATGTGGCTTTAGTTCATTAGTCTGAGGGTTTAAAAGTGTGATGAGATTCTGTCTAAGATGGAGGGAAACAAATTTGAAAATTTCTAAAGATACTTAAAATAATTCACAGTGAGAACTTATAACTGAAGAAATGTGGAAATAAACTTTATTCTCAGGTGAAAGGAAAAGGTTTGTATAAAAAACGTACAATCTCCAAAGTTAGAAACTAATGTTCTCCTAATGTTTGAGAAGTAAAGTAGACATATAAATTATTTTAAGAAAATAAACAATACAAAGTATCTATTCCCCTAAGATCAAACAGAGCAATTTTTTGGGAAAAAAACGAAGAATGCTACATATTAAATTATACAGGTTAAAAAGCTAGCAGTAAATAGTTTCGTGATTTGTGTAAATAATTCCTCTGACATCAAAAAGAAGAAAAATCTGAAACACAGAAAAACATTTTCCATCATAAACGGTCAGTGTTACTCTTTTTTTTATTGTGAAAATACTGTACAGAGGGGTTATAATTACTTGGGCAAGTTAATGAGTACATTTCTTATCAAGCATTGTTGCCTCCCCCTTTGTTTCCCATTATCATCCCTTCCCATCATTCCTCTCCAGTCCCCGCCCCCAGCCAAAGGTGTAAAGTTCATTTTTCGACATAACATCTTGTACAGCTCATTGTTGAAATGGGTCCACCCTCCCCTCCACAAATTATATCTACATCAATTACAGTAAAAACAGGGGTTATACCATGGGTGAGGGACAAATAAGGCAACAAAGAAATATATATATATGTTAGAAACAATAGCAAGCAAGAAAAAAAAAGCATTTGAGTCCTTATCTTGGGGTTCGTTTTGCCTAACATCAACTTATTGACCATTTCTGCTTGTCTCAGATATATACTAGTTATTGCAAATAAGGGGAACCATGGGACCCATATTTCTTTGGGCCTGGCTTTCTTCACTCAATATAATTTTTCCAAGTCTTTCCATTTCCAAACAAATGGAGCCAGATCATTCTTTCCGATGAATGCATGGAATTCCATTATGTATATATACCACATTTTCTTGATCCATTCATCTACTGAGGGGCATTTGTGTTGCTTCCTTATCTTAGCTATGGTAAACAATGCTGCTATAAACATAGTTGTGCTGCTCAGCATACCCTTAGTATGGTCTTGTTTATGATCATTTGGGTAAATGCACAGAAATGGGATTGCTAGGTCATAGGGGAGCTCTATGTGGAGTCTTTTGAGGAGCCTCCATTCTATTTTCCAAAGTAGTTGAACAAGTTTACACTCCCAACAATGCAGTAGTGTTCCCTTCTGTCTATATCCCCTCCAGCATCTGTTGTTATTAGAGTTCTTGATTATAGTAGACCAGTGGTAGAGTGTTTGCCTTGCATGCATAAGGCTCTGGGTTCGATTCTTCAGCACCACATAAGCAGAAAAAACTGGGAGTGGTGCTTTGGCTCAAGTGGTAGAGAGTTAGCATTGAGCTGAAGAGCTGAAGGACAACACTAGGCCTGGAGTTCTTCCCAGGTTTAAGGGTGTAAGGAAGAGTATTACTTTCTTAATCAATACATTGTAGTGAAAGAAATTTATTTCTCATAAATTAATTCCTACTTTAATATTTTAAAATATGTAATAGTTAAGATGGAAAATGTCTTTACCTTTACATTAAGGGGTATTTGGATCTTATTTATGTTTTTTCTCCTTTATATGACTCATTTTAGATGTTCAAAAAATGGAGCATGTGATAAAGACTTACCAGGAAGGTTCAGATGAATGTCTGCATGACGTAGCTGTCACAAACATTAACAAAATAGAGCAAAGAGTGAGATTAGTGACGAATTCTAACTTGACCTCAAAACAGAAGCCATATCTGAATAGGAATGGTGAGAACTCCTTAAGGATGACGACAGACGAGTTCATTCAGTGTCAGAACATGCTCCACTACAGTGAGCCTGGTAAGATGCCGGCTGCATATATGTCTGGTGTTTCTCCTGTAGTAAAACAATCACTTAGATATTCAGAGGCTTTTAGTCAAAATTATTATGGTCCATATTTTGAATATGGAGGAGAGAAGATATTAAATTCAGATATGATATTCTTTCCCCATAATTTGTTTTGTGTCAGAGATCCTGCCTCTAACCATAATGAATACAGAGAAGAATATGATAAGTCTGCTCTTCTTGCCCAAGAACTTTGTCAGGGAGGGAGGTTTCCAGTCACTATGCATCAGAAAAGAGACACAGGAGAGAGTCCGTATAGAAGTAGTGAATGTGAGAAATCATTCAGTAAGGATTTATACCTTACAAAACCTGAGAGGAAATATCCAGAGAAGCCTGATGTGCATAAGCGATTTGCAAAATCTATCTTTAAGAAATCAGAACTAAATTCTGACCAACCTAAAACAACAGTAGAATTGAAACCCTATGAATACAAAGAACGTAGGAAATTTTCCACTCAAAAGTCAGGTCTCAGAAGGCATCACAGAACTGACAAAGAACTGAAGTTTGACGAATGCAACAAATGTGGAAAATCATTTAGAATGAAGTCATACATCACTTCGCATCAGAGAACATACACAGGAGAGAAATCTTATGAATGTGACAAATGTGGAAATTATTTCAGACAGAAGTCAGACCTTACTGTTCATCAGAGAACTCATACAGGAGAGAAACCTTATGAATGTAATGTGTGTGAAAAGTCTTCCACCTGTAAGTCACACCTTACTGTTCATCAGAGAACACACACAGGAGATAAACCTTATGAATGTAACAAATGTGGAAAGTATTTCAGATTAAAATCACGCCTTACTGTTCATCAAAGAAAACATACAGGGGAGAAACCTTATGAATGTAATGTGTGTGAAAAGTCTTTCACCCATAAGTCAGACCTTACTGTTCATCAGAGAACACACACAGGAGAGAAACCTTATGAATGTAACAAATGTGGAAAGTATTTCAGATTAAAATCACACCTTACTGTTCATCAAAGAAAACATACAGGGGAGAAGCCTTATGAATGCAATGTGTGTGAAAAGTCTTTCACCCGTAAGTCAATCCTTACTGTTCATCAGAGAACACACACAGGAGAGAAACCTTATGAATGTAATGTGTGTGAAAAGTCTTTCACCCATAAGTCAGACCTTACTGTTCATCAGAGAACACACACAGGAGAGAAACCTTATGAATGTAACAAATGTGGAAAGTATTTCAGACAGAAGTTTCACCTTACTCTCCATCAGAGAACACACACAGGAGAGAAACCTTATGAATGTAATGTGTGTGAAAAGTCTTTCACCCATAAGTCACACCTTACTGTTCATCAGAGAACACACACAGGAGAGAAACCTTATGAATGTAACAAATGTGGAAAGTATTTCAGATTAAAATCACACCTTACTGTTCATCAAAGAAAACATACAGGGGAGAAGCCTTATGAATGCAATGTGTGTGAAAAGTCTTTCACCCGTAAGTCAATCCTTACTGTTCATCAGAGAACACACACAGGAGAGAAACCTTATGAATGTAATGTGTGTGAAAAGTCTTTCACCCATAAGTCACACCTTACTGTTCATCAGAGAACACACACAGGAGAGAAACCTTATGAATGTAACAAATGTGGAAAGTATTTCAGACAGAAGTTTCACCTTACTCTCCATCAGAGAACACACACAGGAGAGAAACCTTATGAATGTAATGTGTGTGAAAAGTCTTTCACCCATAAGTCAGACCTTACTGTTCATCAGAGAACACACACAGGAGAGAAACCTTATGAATGTAACAAATGTGGAAAGTATTTCAGATTAAAATCACACCTTACTGTTCATCAAAGAAAACATACAGGGGAGAAACCTTATGAATGCAATGTGTGTGAAAAGTCTTTCACTCGTAAGTCAATCCTTACTGTTCATCAGAGAACACACACAGGAGAGAAACCTTATGAATGTAACAAATGTGGAAAGTATTTCAGATTAAAATCACACCTTACTGTCCATCAAAGAAAACATACAGGGGAGAAACCTTATGAATGTAATGTGTGTGAAAAATCTTTCACATGTAAGTCAAACCTTACTGTTCATCATAGAACACACACAGGAGAGAAACCCTATGAATGTAACAAATGAGGGACGTATTTAAGGTTAATGTCACGTATTTAAGGTTACGGTCCATCAAAGAACACACACAGGAGAGAAACTTTATGAATGTAACAAATGTGGAAAGTATTTCAGACAGAAATTTCACCTTACTGTTCATCAGAGAATACGCACAGGAGAGAGACCTTATGAATGTAACAAATGTGGAAAGTCCTTAATCCGGAGTTCATACCTCAGGAAGCATAAGAGAATCCACCCACATGAGAAACCTTAGGAATGTGATAACTATGGAAAGACTCACCTGGAAGGAAAATAAGTTTGCATGATAGAACAAAAACCTGATAGAAGCCTTGTGAATGTAGCAAATGTGGAGCCTTTTAGCAAGAAGGCATAACTCATGGTTCCAAATTGAATGTACACAGGAGAAAAATCTTATGAATAAAAAATGTGGAAATTTTCGAGAAGTTATAGTTAAATTTTCATCGGAAAACACACAGGAGAAAATGAAACAAGTATCAAAAAAGTCCTTCACTTAGTAATCATGCAGGGATGAGTGTTTATAGAGCACAGACAAGAAAGACAAGGTATGAATAATACCAATGTAGAAAATCCCACTTCGGCAGCATAGCACAGTGTTTATCAGAGAACTGAATCTCATAGGAGAAAAGAAAACTTACAGGTCTAACAAATATGCAATTTTAATAGAAGTCAGTCCTCAGCACATCCAAGAACGTAATAAGGAGAGAAAATATGAGTATAATAAATGTAGACAAATATTTAGCCAGAAGTTTCAGCGGTTTCTCTACATATTTCAGAGACCTAGAGACAAGACAGACTGTGGAGTGAACATTAGAGGACGTCTTTCAAGAAGAAATGAACCTTCAGCCAGCATTAGAGCACTCACACAAAAATGAAACATAGGGAAACCTTTGGCAGAAAACTCTGTAAATTATAGAGAAATCCCTCATGGCAGAATTAAGCTAGTTGTAAGGGGAAACCACTCACTGAGCCAACATTTCTCATCCTCTCATTGTGTAGAGTATGCCCCTTCATATTATTCAGGGGTTGGACCAAAGGGATGAGTATAAATTACTTCCAAGCTTGACAAAGAATTAAGATAGTAAAATTGTTGACTTGTGTCTTTTATATTGAGGAATGGATGTTCAAGGAAATTTAATAAACACTTCTCAGAAATAGGAGCTCTGGACCTTTGAGATTGAACTCAAATCATCCTGACTGGTTTGGTAGTGATAGATGGGGAAGAAATATCATGCTTTAATCCAAGGACATGAGAGCATCAATTTCTCCACTGCTCCCCAAAAGTTTTCCAGTATATGTGTGGTCTATGTATGTATTATAACACTATTACTATTCCAGTTCATTTTTTAATGGAAGGTCTGTTGGAAGATAATACTCTTTGTTTATTACAAAATGTGCACAAGAATAAAATCTGTCTCATCATCTTTCATCCCCAAGTTTATGAAACATTCCGAAAACCAGAAAGAATTCATATTTGGGAATACATTTTCTTTGTGTGTGGGTAGAAGTCTTGTAGATTGAACTCAAAGCCTAGCCACATTCCTTAACTTCTTTTTCTCAAGGCTAAATTCTAGCACTAGAATCACAGTTCCATTTCTAGTTTCTTTGGTGGAAAAATGAAGACATGATTCTGAAGCAATTGGGTTTGGATGAGTAAAGCCAAAATGATTTTACTACATGCTGTTTTCTATTTACTACTGATGAGTTTGTTGTGAATTTTTCACTTGTAAATCATGCTATTGTTCTTCTGAGTAATAAAACTAGTGTGGATATTGTGGAGAGTCTGTGCTTTCTCACTGTTATGGAGGGTGAAAGTGAATTTCTCAAGAGGAGAATATAGTTTTTTCTAGTTCGAAATTCCTAGTTCTATAACAAATTATGAGTTATGGTTTTGCTAAATTTAATTCTCAAGCAAGTAAAAAAACTAGACTCATGGAAAAAATGATGGACAAAAGCTAGCTAGAATACTTACAGATATCCATGTGATTATAGAGATAAGCAGAAAGAGGTAGGACTGTGCTAGATATTTGGTAGGGTAAAATACAGGCAAAAATGATCCTTGTGGGCTGCCTGGTGTCACATGACAGGGGTGTCTGGTTGGAAAGAATTGGTCCAGGTGCTCTGAGGGAATCCCAGTGAAGAGGGGGGGCATGAAGGTGGCTTTCACAATAAATTTCCTTAGATGTTTTTTGAGTCCTATAAACATCCCCCCCTTACGTGTCCAGGATAGGGGACACTACATCATGCTATATGTCTGTTCATGTCTGGACTCCTGTTTACAAAAAAGCTTCTTCTTGTTGGCAGTTTTTTTGTTTTGAACTGACTATGTGTTTCTAAAATGATTAGGCAAAGTATTACTGCTAAAATTACAAAACCTTTAAATGGCCAATTTTAGCATTAAAGAGTGCTCTATAATCTGTGTACAAACGTCTCTGTCTGTGTATATGAAAAATATGTAAATAGTAATGGTTCCAAAGTTACCAAGTATTCTGCTTGCTAAAAATCTTTGTCAGTGGAAGCTGTCGTTCAATCTGAATTGCTTTGTGACCTGACTATAAGCCAAATAAAAAAGCAGGCAGTTTTAAAAGGCCATGGGAAAGGAGTTAGAAAAGATGGTTTCCTTTCCAAATTCAATGAAATTGGTAATTAAGTTGGCTGTGATTTATGTTATTTCTTATGTCTATCTATGCTAAGATTAAATATTGTACCTCTGACCATGACTGGTAAACTAATCCTAAGGTTTTAATTCTCTGTTTCCTCCCCTGTACACTGATCAACTCCCTTTATAATCAAGGGACCACAGTGTGTCAAGATGCAGTTTGCTCCTATGCATGGGAAATACCCATGTAACAGAACAAAGTTGTCACAGCTGCCTAAACCAGTGACACCAGCCTGCAAAAGCCAGTGTGGTCTTTCCCCAGTGGTCTTTAACTAGTGCATATAGAATTTTGCAGGTAACCAGCAAGAGATGTGACAGTCCATACACACTGGGAGATGCCACATCCTTGCCTAGACTCCAGCCTTGCTGAATCACACATGATGAAAATCCTGCGAATTTGCGGTAAAAAGAATAAAAAACAAGCTATTTAAGATATGTGTTTCTGGATCGAAAAAAAAAGGTATTTGTTTCTATAATGTTAATCACCACCATGTTAGACCATTAACGGTGTATGAGTAAAAAATGTAAATTGACTTACCTCTAACGGGCAAGAGATACTAAGTCTTGATTCTTGGTACAGAGGTACTGCATCAAAATAAAGTGCTAATTTGCTAAATGTAACTCATACTGTAGTAAAAAATGGCCAGTTTAAACCTTCAGCCAAGAGGTAAAGAGTGTTGCCCAGTGTTTCAATGAAAAATTTAATGCAAAAAGAAAATGACTTTTCAAAAAGATTTAAAAATAGCCTCCCTATTGTCAGAAATTTGTGACGTTGTGGGGAGAAGCAGGCCTCCCAGAAAAAGGAAAGTTTAAAAGGAAAAATTGTCCTAAAGGTTGATTTCAAAGTAGAAAATAAAAATTAGGATTACCAAAATGATTTTTTAACCTACTTTGCCATTATACGATTTTTATATCACGTTCCAAAAGGCCCACAATTAAGGACAGAGGACAAGTTTGTCAGGTCGAATGTTGGCCCGGAATGAGTTCAAGGTAAGACCATGCTTTTAAATCTCCTTCCAGTGCCCATCGTTGTTACTTTTATTTGGAACAATTGTGGCCATAAGTAAAGACTCATTAAGCTGAAAATTGGTGTGAAGCCAGGCTGGGCAGACAAAGGTACCTGTGAGATTGACATCTCTAATATGCCAGCAGAGTGCTCAAAAGCGGAGTAGGTTTGGAGTTCCAAGTGGCAGAGGGCTACTCTTGATCTGGAGAGTTGAGGGACATTACTCAAACCCTGTGTTAAAGTCCAGCAAGCAATGAAAGAAACTACTAAACAAGTATTTATCCCACCATCGAGAAAAGCATTCCTGGAACCCCATCAATGTTGGAACATTCAGAGGCAGTAAGCCACTGCTCATTGGATGGCAGAATTGGTATCAGATCCTGGAGTCGCTTCTGCATGGACCTTCAAAGCTTGATCAGAGTCTGGAAGTCATGGGAAGATAATTTTTAGGCATGCCTAATGCCCATGTCTGTCTGACTTGGCAGGGACTTGCCAGTCATCTATGGTACTGGGTTATAAAAACTAAAGTTGTAAAATGTGAGGGATAATTGAAATCCCAAATGCTCTGTATCTGCTCAAAGTCCTAAATGACAATCACTTTTGAGCTGGCCCAGCCACATTAATTTATCCGTTAAGGAAAAGTGGTTGTGACCTGAGATTAGGTCCCTAATGAGATTTGTCTAAAGGCCTACAGGGGCAGTCATTTTTGGAACCACTGCAGATCAGGCTCCTCAGTCAACCAGAAAAATGCATTTACAAACCAAGATGTTAAACAAGATATGCTGCTATAGCCCAAGAAAGGGTCTGTACATTTATAAAAAGTTACATGTTGTATGACTTTAAACATGCTGCCCACAGGCAACGGCCAGTATTTAGAATGTCAATCAATTGTAGTTTAAAATATCTACTGGGTTTTCCTACAAAATTCTGACAAGCAATTGTTAGTCAATTATTAACAAGTTATAGGTAACCTCTATATCATTGATCTCCTTGTTTCTTGAATTGGAATTATAAAGGGCTTTTATGACAAAGATTCCTTTTGCCTCAACTCAGAGCCATCCTGGGCACAAAGAATCTGTCTAAAACAGTATTTCCCAGCTACTCAACCAAGAGCCAGGCTGGAGACATGGCTCAAGAGACTCTCACCTCCAAGGAACTATTAGGTGGTAGAGCATTAGCCTTGAGCAGAAGGGCTCAGTAAAAGTGCCCAGACCTTGAGTTCAAACCCAGTCAATGCCAACTAGGACAACCTATCCCAGCAACAGACATTGAGACCCCCCAGGACAAATTTAGTCCAGATAATGGAAAAATATGTAGAGGAGTAAGAGGAGATTACTTCCTAAATGGAGTTACTTTATGCTTGCCCTTTCAAAATTAATCAGAGCAGGGAGATCAAGAGAAATAGTTGCTTGTCCACCTAATGTCCATACCTGTCTAACTTGTTAGTGGACAGAAAGTTCCAGTCTTGCTTTGTTCCCTGCTATTTGTATTTATAGTAGCCTCTGACTGGTACTTTCAAGTAGTCCATTATGTTCTCTGCTAACTGGTTGCCCAAAAGACCTTAGGCACCCTCTTTCTGCTTTTCTGCCAGAGTATTTCTCCTCCTCGGTGATGGGCCACAACTGGGATTATGCTCCAAATAGAACTTTTCCAGCCCAAGGCCAATATGTGTTCTCCTATGCCATTTGTGTTAACGTTTAACTTGTTACCTTGCTAACTTGTTCCTTGTCGATTTTTGCCAGATCTTTCCAAAAGTCTCTTTTAACAGGATAACAGCCCTCACCCAGCACACCACCTGGGAACAAGTCAAGGCTATCCTGTTACTACAGACAACTGGAGACATTATTTGGCCAAGCAATAAAGCAGGAACTCCTTACTACTTTGCCCATTTACAGCAGGAAGACACTCTAGAAGAAACTACCTCCACCCATATCCCCCGGCCTGGTACCACTATTTTATTAAACAACAATTGTGGAATGTAAGCATTATGCCTTCTTATGGTCCTCAGATCCACCCAGACCTGAGTTCCTCCCAACCCTGAAGTTCCCACCATAGAGCTGCCCCATCCCTCTCTCTGCCCAGACCCATCTAAGCACCCACCTACCTCACTTCCTGCCACAGACCCACCTCATACCTGGATAGGGACAGATGCCATGTGCTCCATCTCCCAGGACAATATGGCTTCTTTAATAAACCTTATAATAATCTTTCTCCAGTGCCTGCCTTCCTATGTGTGGTCACCTGGGATGAATGTGAAGGATCCTTTCACCTAATAGAGACCCAGTCTCTGCCACAGTCCCTAACTCACTGAGAACCACACAAGCTTCAACACACTCTGTCCACTTCACTGTCCTGATGACATCACTTCTTATGACCACTTCCCCAGGATCCTCCAAATCAAAGGGACAAAAATATCAGTATGCTCTTTCTCTCTCACTGTACTCTGAAAACCCATCAATAATTTCTGGATTTCCATGGCTAACATTCTCTATTTGGACATCAATATAAATAAAAAGATAATGCATAATTTCGGTTTCATGAAATTCTATCACTATATTTACCTTTCCTTTTGTTTATGTTGGTAGTTAGCTTTAAACTCATGATGCTTTAATTCTTGGCTTTTATGTTCAAGCTTGACACTCTACTCATGCCACATATTGTATCACGAGTCCCCTTGTCTAATAAAGGCAGTGAAGGGGTGGCCCCTGTTATATTTATTCTTCCGAGATGTTTACAAAAACTACATTGGAATAACTATGATATTTTAAATAGAAAAAAATATATATGTATATATTTTTGTCAATTGTGGGGCATGGACTCTGGGCCTGGGCTTTGTCCCTCAGCTGTTCATCTCAAGGTTAGCACTCTAACACCTGAGCCACAGCACCACTTCTGTATTTTTATTTATGTAGTATTGAGAAATCAAACCCAGGGCTTCATGTATGTGAGGCAAGCACTCTACCATTGAGCCACCTTCCCAGCCCTATAAAAATGTTTTAAAAAATAGTTTCATCGCAGATCCTTAAATAAAAACTTAGTAATTTAATGGAATTTAGTTGCACATTAAAAATGATTAAAACATTGCAGAATTTTTTAAAAGATGAGGAATATAGATTAAGTAACAATGAGCAGTCTCATGTGTAAAAGCAGCGTTCAAAATTCTCAGGACTTTGGACATGCAGCTGAGCATGTCCCAATTGTTCACAAATATGAACCTATTGGCGCTGAGTGACAGTTTGAGTAGAAGTCAAAATTTTATTCATCATCTCATCATCATGGTACATGGTCATCATAGAATGTTCACATTGAGCTCCTGATACCAGACACAATTCCATAGACTATTTTTTCAAAACGTGAATCCCACAATCTCATGTTACTAGAATGTCTAATTATACAATTATTTTAAAATGACAAAAATTAAGCAGCAATCAAATTATACTTTCACTGATTATGAAAATTTCAATGTAAATTAAGGATATAGGTGACATGTAACAAAATAAAATTGTATTAGAGGAAACTCCATGTCTGCAGAGCCGTGGGAGCCTGTTAGCTGGGAGATCCAGGGACAGAGTCTTAGCCTGCCTCACAGATATTCCATGGATATTTTATGTTGGAATCATGTATTTCTGTGGAACAGTCGATCTCAGTGTTCACACCTTTGATTTCAGCACCAGGTCTGCTCTTGAGACAAAGTTTTGACCCAATTAATTCCAGGTAAGGGCAAAAATGGCTCACATTCCATTATTTGTAAAGTGAACTGCTGTTTGCTCTCATTATTTTTGCTACACATTTTATTTATATATAAATGTTTTAGCCAACCTAAGAACAAATGTAGAAATAAAAGTGCAGTAAATATGAACTCCTTGATATTCATTACTAATGTATATCAAGCAGAGCATTAAACAAAAAACCCTATGTATTGAATTGGTTTTTGGAATTTGTTTTTTGCTTTTGTAATTTTTTTTCTTTTCTGATACGTGCCTCAAATACAAATACTCTTAAAAAAAGTAGTGAACAGGGAAATAACTTGAGCTGATGGCTAGCTTTGTTTAATGTTTTTTGAAATTTTCATGAACAATCCAAGCATAATTGTTAAGAACACATATATTAAGTTCATGTAAGTGGAATAAAAAATTTTTTGAATAGATTTTTTCAACTACTTTTTCTACAACTTTTTATATAAACAATCTTTTAGTTTTGAATCTCCTCTAAAGAAATTGTACATTATTAAAAAGTTGCTCCTTAATCCCTTTTGGATGACATTGGACTTTTACCAAGTTAAAGTGCAAAGTTTATCATAACTACAAAACATAACATAAACGTAACAGAAATACATAAAAAGAAAAATCTAACTACTGGCAACCTCCCATATTCCAACTCTTCCCCCCAACTCAAAAACATTATTTTCCCTTTGAAGCAGAGAAAATTGATTGGAAAAGTAATATATTCAAGTTAACACTTTAGTATCAGTCATTTTCTAAATTAAGAACCCACAATGTTCTTGGCCAATCATGACAGTGCCTATTAACTTTAACTTCTGTGCTTCCAAGACAGTTTTGGCTTTTGAGAATTTCTTGATACAGTTTGCCGTCACTTTTGGTCATTCTGTTTGTCAGGTGCATGGGATTATCGTCCTTTTTGTAGCCTTCTGTCTTGTCACCAACCATTCCTCATTGATGGCCATGTACTTGGGAAAAGGCCACATGAACTTTCTGGCTCTACTCACAGTCTAAAAACACTTGCTTCCTTTTCTTGCCTCCCACAAACTATTTCCAACATCCTCTACTGCGGCACATGTCTCCTTAGTTGATGCGATTTTGTATCTCCTATAAATTCTATCCTGAATGGGCTGTTTGTCATTTTTCCTTTAAGTCTTTCCTGTAAGTTCTTCCAGAGCAGGGACAATATTTTCTGTATGTTATATTGTGTCTAGTACACTATAAATGCTCAATAAAGAGTGATGATCTGAGGGAAAATATCTGCTTTCTTTATTTGAATTATCAGCCGTACCAATTACTATTCTTGAGTTTGATATAAACACACAAATATATTGCTTTGGGGTTAGCTGTAAGATTACATTTACATAATTTGAAATATAAAAATCAATGCTATGTACAAATCAATACAAACTCATCCAGTTAATTGAATTCACCCAGACTCCTTCATAACACCTGTAAATATATCAGATCTTTTGCACAAGTTTTGCCCCTTCTGACTAAGCTCATCTCAGAAGAAGCCATGAGGGAACAGGTCACAAGGCCCATATCAGGGCCTTAAACATAAACACAAAGGAGGTGGTGAGATCCATTTCCAAAGGAGGGATATCAATAAGATTATTAAATTATTCGGGACTGAAAAATGAATAAATGAAAATCTCTACAAAGAAGGGGAGTAAATAGAAAGGAATTTAGTTCATTCAAAAACTAAAAGCACAGTTCACCTTGATGTGAATAGTTTCTCTGACATATCAGCGCCCTCAGCAAGGATTCCTGATTCTTTTATTCAGCTTCTTCCTCCCTTATAAACTCCAAATATGTAACCCACAAAATGGAAAACAAATGCTGCTCATTGTGAATTATTCAAGGAAGCCTCAGGACATAGTATTTGTCCAGAAACCTGTGGTTCAGACCTGTCCTCCTATCCAATCTGGAGGCTGAGTTCTGATTCTGAGGGTTTGAAGTGAGCCTGAGATAGGGAGGTTATTGAGATAAATTTTTTAACTCATCACGAAAACGCCTGAGGAGGAAATGAGGTTCAAGTGCTAGATTGCTCATCTTGAGCAAAAAATTTCAGAATAACACAAAGGCCTTTAGTTCAAGCCTCAGGATCAGCATTAACAGAAACAAAAACGCTTACTAAGTACCAGAAAAAACAATACATGTAAATAAAATATATCTAAAGCTGTTGATCACAGGTGGTTCATGCCTGTAAACCTGATATCTGAGCATTGAGCTTTAAAGGCAGCCAGGACAAAATATCCCAGGCGAACTTATCAACAAGTAATCATCAAAATGTGGGAAATGGAATTTGTGATGTGGCTCAAGTCATAGAGCAGTAAACATGGGAAAAGAAGCTCAGGAATAGCACCCAGAGAATGAGTTCAATCCCTCATATTGGATATTTAACTGTGATGTATGCACATGTATACCAGTTGTAGTAAATGTGCATAGTTGTGCAAGAGGTACACTATTAATAAATGCTCATAGATGCAATAAATGAGATTTTTGTGATGGGGCTGTGTAGGTATTTCTCACTTTAAATTTTTTTTACTAAATATTCCACTTCATTTGATTTGAGGACAACAGAGAACTCATTTTAAATAACTTTAGTAAGCCAAGTTTGTTTGAGAAACTTATACATAATAACTTACGAGGTAAGACAAGAATTTCCCTAGTTTGACAGCAACTCAGGCTGCATACTAAGGCCTTGCCTCCAAATTCTTCATCTATCTATCTATCTATCTATCTATCTATCTATCTATCTATCTATCTATCTATCTATCTATCTATCTATCTATCTATCTATCTATCTATCTATCTTTCTATCTATCTATATCTACTGTCTATCTATCAATCTTTTGTCTGTTTCTTTATATGTGTGTGTTTCTGAGTTTTTGTATGGATGTGTGTATATATTTATGTTTATATAGATATATATCCATATATATAAGCATATACACTTACATATATACACAAATAATGTACTGCTAGATTCGTGAAAAGAATGTTCACAGCCATGGTGAACCAGGATTGTGCTTAGTATCTTCTTCTTTCTCTTTCAATACATATTGGTCCAAATAGAAGTAGACATGTTTTTATGAAACTGAGCATTTGAAAATTAAACTTATTTTGCACTGCAACACACATGAAAGAAAGAAACAGATACTTAACAGTGGCTTTTGCCTCTAAGTCTAGATACTCATGAAACTGACATGTGAGGATCAAGGAATAGGGGACGCTGAGATAGAAAAGCCTACAAGACTTTAGTTCCAATTATCCAGCAAAAATATGAGTAGGAGGCATGGGTTAAGACTTGGAGAGCTAGTTATGAGCAAGGAAATTCACCAAGCACAAAACTGGTTTAAAAAAAAGAGGAAAGAACCTACCATTAAAGCAAAGTAAATTTTAAAAAAACGATATCTGCAACAGAAAGTTTGCACAGATTTTTGTATCATAAAAATTCTCCAGCATTTAGGTGTTCAGTAACAGTATAAGGACTTTAATTATTTGAATGTTATTACAGATTCCACTAAATGTAGGATTAAAACATGGCCTAACAGACTGCAGGATGGGACAACATCTTTGCCTGTTGCATATCTGATAACCTAGATACAAAGAGAGCACAAATAGCTAAACTCTCAAAGAACCAATCATCCAATTAATGAACCGGCAAAAGAATGGAAGAGACAAGAGAGAACTGAGCTCCAAAAGAAGTACAAATGAGTACAAAGTAGATGAAGCAGTGCTCAGCATTCCTGGCCATAAGAAAATGGAAATCAAAAGGACATTGTCATTTCATCTCATTCCAGTCAGAGTGACAATCAGCAAGTAAACAAGAACAACTGCTAGTGAGGATCGCAGGAAAAGGAACCATAAGGTTCCTATTTGTTTGAGTATAATTTAGTGTAACCACTAGGGGAAAAAACTGGCACTGAAGTCCCTCAAATATCAAAAAAATAGAAGTCCTAGAGGATCCAGCAATACTAACCATGCATGTGAAAGAATTTATGTAATGATAGAATAGAGGTGCCTATTTGTATTGCTGCACTACTCCTAATAGCCAAACTGGAAGGAGTCTAGAAACACTAGATGAGTAGATAAAAAAAATGGGGCTTAGACCTTCAGGTAATTTATATCTTGTATCTTATTCCTTCTGCTAACAATAATATGATTTCAGAACTATCAATATCCAGGTTGCAGAGGCATACGGTGTGTCTCTCATCAAATAGAAGAAACCAGGGTCCAAGGGTTTTGAAATATGTCTGAGCCTAGTGTTAGTGAGATACAAAAACAGACAACTTGTCTCAGGAAACTGCAATCTATACAGTTAGCAGAGGTGAATGTGAAGTTTTTAAACAGTGGAAATGATTGAGTACTCTAGAATATTTCACAAAATTACAGGCAATCCATGTATAGTTGTTATTTGAATGAGCAGATTTTATTACTGAATGTAACGTATATATCCTGGAGACCATACCTCTGACACAACTTGAGGAGTTGGACATTTCCTGATTAGGCTATCTCTGCTTGTCTTGGTCACTTGAATGCAAAGAATCACAACTCAACTTCCTTGTCGGTATTATGGTTTTGTGGTAATTCTCATCCTGGTTGGCACGAGGATGAAATGAAAAAACTAAAGACTACATTTACAGGAGATTGGAAATTAGATTTTCAAAATACCAGGAAGTGGATACTTAAGAGGGGTTAAGTAGAGTTCTGGGGAAATTGGTGAAGAAATGAAGAGAAGAAAAGGGTTGTGAATACAGTCAGGAATCCAATGTATAACTTGCAAAGTGAATAAGAGAGAAGGGTCATAAAGGAAAGATTATGAGAATATTGACTACATTGTATTCATTAACTGATTTATTAAATAGCAACTGTTTTATTCAACTGCTTAAGGAAAATTAAACCAAAAAATGAAAATGAGGCATACATACATAGTGTATATTTATTCAGCTATAAACAAGAAAGACACTTTTCATTTATTGTCAAAAGTCTACAAATGGCTATCAACTTCTTACTTCAAATAAGTTAGGTTTATATGTGCAACAGTTATGTGTTTTTGCTCTTCTAAGTAATTGAATCTTAAAAATATTCACATGCCTGTTGGTCATGGCCAATAGACACATGAAGAAATGCTCAACTTCCCTAGCCATAAAAGAAATGCAAACCAAAACACCATTGAGATATCACCTCACCCCAATTAGAATGGCTATAAAGAAGTACTCTAATAAGAGCAAATCCTGGAGGGGATGTGGACAGAAGGGAACCCAACTGCATTGTTGGTGAGAGTGGGAATAGTATGGAGGTTTCTCAAAAGACTGCATATAGAACTTCCCTATGACCCAGCAATCCCACTTTGGGCAGACACCTAAATGATCACAAAGAATACCATAGTAATGCTACCAGCACAGCGATGTTTATTGCAGCATTATTTACCATAACTAAGATATGGAACCAATCCAGTTGCCCCTCAGTAGCCGAATGGGTCAAGAAAATGCCTCCATCAGAAAGAATGACATTGCCCCATTTGTTAGGAAATGGAAAGACTTGGAAAAATTTATCATAAGTAAAGTAAGGCAGGTCCAAAGAAACGTAGATCCCATTGTTTGTCTTATTTGCAATAACTAGTCTGTCTGAGACAAGAAGAAACACTCAGAGAATTGATGTTAGGCGAAATGAATTCCAATAAGAATTCAAACTGGTTTTCATTATTGCTATTGTTTCTAACACATTTATAAGTTCTTTATTGCTTTGTGTGTCCTTCCCCCACAGTATAACCCTTGTTTTCAGTGTATTTGATGTTGGTGTAGTTTGTGGAGGGGATGGGAAAAAAACAGTTTGTTTAAATAGGATACCGGTGGACCCACTGAAAAAATGAGAGGTATAAGACATTATGTCGAAAAATGAACTTTACAACTTTGGTGCTGTAGGAGAGGAGGGTAGGGGAGAGCGGGTGAATATGGGAAGGGATAGGAATGGGATACAAAAGACGCAGCAACAATGAATGATAAGAAATGGACTCCTTACCATGCTCATGTAATTGTAACCCCTTTCTACAGTATTTTCACAAAAAAATTCAAATGCATACCTACATATGCAATATGTTTAATATAATTCTTTTTTTAATTTTGTTAATATTTATTTTACTGTTAATATGCTGTACAGAGGGGCTACAGTTACATGAGTAAGGTACATTTCTTGTTGAACATGTTCCCCACTCCATTGTTGCTCTCACAGTATCCCTTCCCTCCTCTCCCACTCCCCCAAGTTGTAAAGTTCATTTTAGACAGAGTATCTTGTGAGTATCATTGTTGCAATGGGTCATCCTTTGTATTTCTTTTTTTAAAAAAAAATTATTTTATTTGTGAAGATACTGTACAGAGGGGTTACAATTACATGGGCAGCATAATGCGTACATTTCTTACCAAGCATTGCAGCCTCCTCCTTTTGTTTACACTTCACATCCGTTCCCAGCCTCCCCCTCCCCCCAATCCCAATATTTCTCCTTCCCCTCCCTCCCACCCCCCCGCACCAACGTTGTAAAGCTCGTTTTGAACATGACAACTTGTACTTCTCATTGTTGCAACAGGTCCACCTGTATCTTTAAACAACTGGTTTTTCCCCATCTCATCCTCAAGTTATACTGATATCAAATATAGTGAAAGCAGGGGTTATACTGTGGGGGAGGGACACACAAAGCAACAAAAAATAATCTTATAAGTGCATTAGAAACACATGCATGAAAGAAAAAAACATTAAGATACATATCTAAGGGTTCATTTTCCTGACATCACATTAACTGACCTTTTCCGCTTGACTCATAGATATACTAGATATTGCAAATAAGGGAAAGCATGGGACCTATGTTTCTTTGGGCCTGGCTTACTTCACTTAATATAATTTTATCCAAGTTTTTCCATTTCCTAACAAAAGGGCAATGTCATTCTTTCTGATGGAGGCATAGAATTCCATTGTGTATATATACCACATTTTCTTGATCCATTCATCTACTGAGGGGCATCTGGGTTGGTTCCAGATCTTAGCTATGGTAAATAATGCTGCAATAAACATAGTTGTGCTGGTAGCATTAGTGTGGTCTTGTTTGTAAACATTTGGGTAAATGCCTAAGAGTGGGATTGCTGGGTCATAGGGGAGTTCTATGGGAAGTCTTTTGAGGAACCTCCATACTGCTTTCCAAAGTGGTTGAACAAGTTTACATTCCCACCAACAATGAAGTAAGGTTCCTTTCTGTCCACATCCCCTCCAGCATCTGTTGTTGTTAGAGTTCTTGATTTTTGCCATTCTAACTGGGGTGAGGTGATATCTCAGTGTTGTTTTCATTTGCATTTCTTTTATGGCTAGGGGTGTTGAACATTTCTTCAGGTGTTTATTGGCCATCCTTCTTTCGACTTCAGAGAACTTTCTCTTTAAGTCTTTTGCCCACTTATGTATTGGGCAGTTGTTTCTTTGAGGATTTGTTGTTGGGTGGTTTAATTTTTTGAGTTGCAAGTATATTTTAGATATGAGACCCTTGTCCATTGTATGGCTAGTAAAGATCTTCTCCCAATCTTCTTTTTCTGATAAGATTTGCTAAGGGTCTGTCAATTTTGTTAAGTTTTTCGAAGAACCAACTCTTTGTTTTGTTGATTCTGTCTATAGTTTTTTTGGATTCTAATTCATTTAATTCTGATTTAATTTTGATTATTTCTTTCTGTCTATTGGATTGGGGTTTATCTTGCTGCTCTTTTTCAAGGAGGTTTAGATGTGTCATTAAATTGTTAGTTTCAGATCTCCAATTTGTTGATGTAGGAGCTCAGAGCTATAAACTTGCCTCTGAGTACTGCCTTTGCTGTGTCCCAGAGGAGCTGGTAATTTGTGTGTTCATTTTTGTTGAATAGCATGAACATTTGAATTTCCTTTCTAATCTCTTCCATGACCCACTGATGATTCAGCAGTGTGTTGTTGAGCCTCCATGTGATACCGGACTTTCGTGGTGGCTTTTGGTGTTGAGTTCTAATTTTATTCCCTTGTGGTCAGAGAGAATGCAAGGTATAACTTCAATGTTTCTGAATTTAGACAAGTTTGCTTTGTGGCCTAAAATGTGGTCTATTTTAGAAAACGTTCCATGTGCTGCTGAGAAGAACGTGTATTCTGATGCTGCTGGGTGAAATGTTCGGTAAATGTCTGTTAAGTCTAGTTGATCTATGCAGCTGTTTAGATCTGTGGTTTCTCTGTTGAGTTTTTGCCGAGTTGATCTATCTAGTGGGGAGAGTGGTGTGTTAAAATCCCCAACAATTAATGTCTTTGGATCTATATGGGATTTGAGGTAAAGTAGTGTTTCTTTGATAAATTTGGGTGCTCCATTGTTGTCGAATAGATATTTAGAATTGTAATATCCTAATGAAGGAGAGATCCTTTAATCAGTATGTAGCGACCTTCTTTATCTCTTCTCACGAATTTTAATTTGAAGTCTATTTTATCTGATATTAGGATTGCAACTCCCGCCTGTTTATGGGGGCCGTTTGCTTGGTAGATTTTGTTCCAGCCTTTAACATTGAAAATGTGATTCTTTTTATGGGCAAGATGTGACTCCTGCAGGCAGCAGATAGAAGGGTCTTGTTTTTTAATCCAACTAGACAGTCTATGTCGCTTAATTGGAGAGTTCAGTCCACTAACGTTAAGAGATAGGACTGAGAGGTATTTGGGAGTTCCTGCCATGTTATCCACCTTCTTGGGGGCTGTAAAAACTGGATTCTTCCTATGGTTCTTGGATTCTCAGTTTGGATGCAGTTTCTTGGCCTTTATTGTGGTCTTGTTGGTTTTCTATGTGTAGGACATCTTTAAGAATCTTTTGTAGGTCTGGTTTGGTAGAGATGTATTGTTTCAATTTTTCTTTGCTATGGAAGGTTTTTATTTGGCCTTCAGTTATGAAGGAGAGTTTAGCTGGGTACAGTATTCTTGGTTGATAGTTGTTTGTTTTTAGGGCATGGCATACTTCATTCCAGGCTCTTCTTGCTTTGATTGTCTCTGCTGAGAAATCTGAGGTGATTCTGATTGGTTTCCCTTTATAGGTGATTACCCTTTTCTCCTTGACAGCTTGAAGGATTTTTTCCTTGGTCTGAGTTGATCCTATGTGGATTATAATGTGACGGTTTGATGTCCTCTTCTGGTCTGGTCTATTTGGGGTTCTAAAAGCTTCTTGTATCTGAATAAGCCTATCTTTTTTTATGTTTCGGAAGTTCTCTTCTAGGATCCTGTTAAACAAATTTCCTAGACCATTAACTTCTGTTTCTAGGTGCTCCTCTACACCCATTATCCTTAGATTAGGCCTTCTGATGGTGTCTTCCAGTTGTTGGATAGATCTATCATATTTCTTGGACTTGTCTTGGATGGTTGTATGTTCTTTCTGTATAATATCTAGGCTGTCTTCAATCCCTGAGATTCGATCTTCTGCATGGTCTAACCTGCCGTCAAGACACTCTACTTTGTTTTTTATCTCTTTTCCTTCTAATTGGTCAGCTTTGATGGCTTCAAGTTCTTTGTTGAAGCTCTGTTTTAGGTCTTGTATGAATTTCTTTACTTCCTTAATTTGGTGTTCAGTGTTTGTTCTCAGATCCCTTAGTTGATTGGTTATGGTTTCTTTGGACTCCCATTCCTTCTGTTGGGTTCCATTCAGCATTCCCTTTGTGGTCTCCCTGACTTCCTTCAGCTCTTTGTTAGTGGATTCCATGAATGCCTTTAGTGATCTTTGTGTGTTCTCTACCTGGTCTCTCAATTCCTGTATTACTATTTGATTAGCTTCCTCCTGTTCGTGGGATTTCTGTAGTTCTCTTTCCCCTCGGTCATGGGATTCCTGCAGTTCTCTTTGAGTGTTCTCAGACTGCTCATGCCATTCCTCCCTTTCTCTTTTTGTATTCTCAAGTTGTTCACACAAATCCTGTATCAGTTTTTGAGAAGCTTCCTCATGCTTATAATATTCCTGTATAAGCTTTTGGGATGCTTCCTCTCTCTCCCTTTCACGCTCATACAGAGTCCTTTGTAGACTGTCAAACTTCTCATTTATCATTGTTGCCATCTGTGTTTGTAGAGTTATTTGGGAACTCTTCTCTGGATTATTCATTATCTGTTCTGACCCCTGATTGTCAAGATTGGGATTTGAGATATCCGGATTTGCCATTTTTCTTGTGTTTTTCTGGCTTACTCTGCCCATTTGAGATGAAAATAGCACCAGTTTTGTGCTAGAACACTATCTTAAGGCAACCATCAATCAAAGTTTGCTTTTGTACAGTCAATAGTCTACAGATACAATCTAGTTCAACAGATACATCTATTCAACATCAAACAACTCTATGTTAATGGGCTTCGAACCGCAGAGAAGAATTTGGACAACCAGAAATTATTAGGGTTAGGGAGAGATGTGGGTAAAAAAATAGGAATAGATTGGTGTGGGGAGGCACAGGGAGAGTTGACTATGTCCTAATTCCAATGCAGGGAATAGGTTGGGTAGGATGCATGTAGAGAGAGAGAAAAAAAGCAGAAAGGGAAAGGGAAATGAAAAAAGACCAGAAAAAATAGAAACGTAAAAATTAATATTATTATGGAGATTAAAAGACCATCTATTTAGAGAGGAATGTGAGTATATTAATAGAAGGGTAGGGACATAGAGGAGAAGTGAAAAACTTAAAAAAGTGCTTAAAATATTATATAGGTATAAAGAGGTAGTATTGCTATTAAGGAATTTAAGTCTCAGAGGTTTTGAATTGAGTAATAAATTTGTGGATTAAGTGTGTACACAATGGTGGATAGGGTCTACTAGTTAACTACAGGTTTATCTGAGGATGTGCAGGACAAGAGTTAAGTCACATACAGAAGATCAAAAGAGAGGAAAAGGTGAAAAATATTAGAAAGGGAGAGAAAAAAAGATCAGAAGTTCAATAGAGCTAGACAAAAAAATAAAAAGATAGTTAAAAAGAAAGAAAAAGAGAAAGAAGACAAGAAAAGAAAGAAATACACACATTCATGTATTCCTAAAATAAAAATTATAACAGGAAAAAAAAAGTTACTGGAAAACAATTATTTTTTCAAAAAAGGCAAAAATTAAAGATTAATAAAATTTTTGGAAAAGGAAAAGAAATTTATATATATATATAAGGTACCAAAAAAAAGAGAAAAAAAAAGAAAAAAAAGAAGAGGAAGAAAGAAAAAAAGCAACAAAGAAATAATCTTATAAATGCATTAGAAACGTTTAAGGATTCAGGTGGACCTGTTGCAACAATGAGAAGTACAAAATGTCATGTCAAAACCAGCTTTACAATTTCGGTGTGGGGGGGGAGGGGGGTATAATTGGGTGGGGGGAGGGGGGTAAAATTGGGTGGGGGGAGGGGGGCTGCGGGGAAGGGAAGTGAAGGGTAAACAAAGGAGGAGGCTGCAATGCTTGGTAAGAAATGTATGCATTATCCTGCCCATGTAATTGTAGCCCCTCTGTACAGTATGTTCTCAAATAAAATAAAATACAATTAAAAAAAAAAAAAAGAAAGAAAAAAAGTTCTTTGATTTTTTTTGGGGGGGGAGGGGTGGGAAGAATCCTGTATCTCCCTTTTGTCTGTAACCAGTCTCTTGTTGGAGTCTCTAGTCAGCTTGAGTTCCTGTGGCTTGATTGGTTTCTTAAGTCAGTTTGTTCGAACAGGCAGAAAAATGCTCTGCTTTACCCAAGATTTTTGAGATCCCCCTCCCAGATTAGTTTACTGGGAGGGTGATCTGCTTTGAAAATCACAAAAGAAAGGGATGCAGTGGTGAGGCTAGGTTCTGGGTAGAGTTGAGGCCTTTCAACAATCAGTAGATTTTTCCTGGGGCTGTTTTGTGCTAAAAAAAATCTCACAGAGCCCAGCCTGGAGCCGTTCTCAGGGATTCTGTTTTTTTCAATTGATTGTTGAGGCTGCTAGAGGGAGTGGCAGCCTCTGGCTCTGGTTACCCAGTGAGGAAAGCCACTCCAATGGCTGGCGCCAGAGCTGGGTGGCTTTTCCCTCGAAGGAGCCGAGTCTAGCAGGTCACTTCGCCGTTCAGTTCTTGTGACCTGTTAAATGACTCATTTTATTCCAAGGCCTGGGTTGGGGCTGGCAGCTCCTCCGAACTTTTTCGTTATCCAAGATGGAGATCACCGGTGCTGGGGGGGAGGGGCAGCCTTCCCTTCTCTGCTCCCTGAGAAGGTTTGAGGATGTCGGGCTTCTACTCACACTGAGTCTTGGATCCTAGGTCGTCTCTGGTCTGCAAGCTGCAGGATGAAGATGTCTGCTCCTTGTTGGCTCTTGCTGGTGTTCAGTAGAATCTGCTCGCCTGCTGCGTCTGGCTCCTTCGTCCCGGACTCTCTGTGTGAGCGCTCAGGAATGGCCCCTGCTGCAGTCTCCACCGCTTGTGACCCTCCCGCCGCCGCCGCAGCGGCTGCTGGCGAGCGCTCAGATATGTCTTTTTGCCTTGGCTTCCCTCTCTTGTCTAACTCTCTGTCCTGTGATGGCACACTTGGTGTGAATTTCTGGCTTAGGACTGTTCACTGGAACTCTAAAACTGCTTTCTATGCGAGAGATTGTTTAGATTCCAGCTTCTCCTCTGCCATCTTCCCAGAACTCTCTTTAATATTATTCTTAAACCAACTTTTTAATAGTATGTGTGTATGGAGATACAAGGGGGAAGTACTACAGGCAATGAGAAAGACAAATATTGAATAATATTGATGTCCCTTGTGTATATTTATAAAGAGTGCATAATGAAACTAATGGAAAGGTGTTGAGAAATAGAAGTGGGAAGGTATAGATAAGGGAATAGAGGACATCTGAGTTGGATCATCTGTTTAAAGTAAATATATACATTGTGAAATACCACAGTGAAACCAAACTGCAAAACTAAAATGAACAAAAAACAGAAAGCATCACTGTTCAAAATACCTGACTTGTGTAACTGTGACCCCTCCGTACATCACCTCAATGATGAATTTTTATTAACAAAAGACAAAAACAAATAACACGGAGGATCTGGAAGAAGATGGTGGAGGAGAAGCTGGAGGCTAAACAAGCTTTCCCATAGAAAGCAGTTCCTGTGAACAGTCCTAGGTCAGATAATTACACCCAGTGTGCCATCACAGTACAGAGAGTGTGGCTAGAGAGGGAAAATCTAGGCAAAGAGACAGATCTGAACACTTGCTGGTGGACTTGGTGGCAGCACCAGTGGTGGCAGCGGCGGGGGCAGCCAAAGCTGCTATACCTGCAACACAGGGAGTCTGGGACAAAGGCACCAGCTGCAGTGGGATAGTGGATTCTACTTATCACCAGCAAGAACTGACAAGGAGCAGATATTTTCACCCTGCAGATTGCAGACCAGAGACTACACAGGAATCAAGACTGCAGCTGTGTGAGTAGAAGACTGACATCCTCACTCCTTCTCAGGGAGCAGAGGAAGGAAGGCACACATTCCCCTCCCGGCTACCGGAGATCTCCATCTTTGATATTGACAAAGGTTCAGCTGAGCTGCCAGCTCCTACTCAGGCCATGGGAGAAAACAAAACAGTCATTTAGCAGGTCACAGGAACCTGCCCAGTCCTTCCAGGCTCAATTCAACCCAGGAAGAAGTCACATACCCCAGGCACAGGAAAATCTGCCCCCAAGAGTGGCTTTCTTCACTGGGCAAACAGAGCCAGAGTCTGCCCCTCCCTTTAGTGCCTTGACAATCAATTGAAATTCAGTGAACAGAAACCATCAGAAAGGCTCCTAGCTGAGCTCTGTGGGTGTCTCAGAAGCTAGCTCCTCAGAGAAAAGCTACACTTTGCTGAAAGGAGTCAACTCGACCTAGAACCCAGCCTCATGTCATCATCTCCAAACTAGAGGAAATAGCCATCTCCCACTTTTGCAATACTCAAAACAGATCCCTCTCCCACTGAACTAGTCTGGGAGGAGGATCACAAAATCCTGGGTAAAACAGAGCATTTTTCTGCTTTCCCAAACAAACTGACTTAAGTAACAAATCAAGCCACAGGAAAACCAAACACCACAAGCAGACCAGAGACTCCTCCAAGAGACTGGTTTCAGACACAAGGGAGATACAGAATCCTACCATCCCCCCCCCACGCCCGCCAAAAATAAAAAAAAAAAAACTTTCTTTTTTTTTTTTTTTACCTTATTTCTAATTTTTTTTAATTTTTAAATTTTTTTCTATTATTTTTTTTTCTTCCTCATATTATTTTTATTTTAGGTGTATATGTGTGTGTGTGTTTTTATATCTACTAAACTTTTGATCCTTTTTTCTTTTCTTTTTCTTTTCTCATTCTTTTCACTTCTTTTTCATTCTTTTCTGTGTGACTTAATTGCTGTTCTTCTCACCCTCAAATATACCCTTCGTCGATTACTAGATCTTATCCTCCATTGTGAACACACCTAATCCAGAAATTTATTACTCAGTTCAAAACCTCTTAGACTTAAATTCATTAATAGCAGTATTACCTCTTTATACTCATATAATATGTTAAGACATTTTTATTTTTCTTGTTTTTCATGTCTCCTTTCTATCTCTCCCCTCCTCTCATTTCATACCCATTCTTCTCTGAATACAACTCCTTCAAACGTGCAGTTTTTTAGGGTTTCACTTTTTAATTTTAATTTTTTTTCCATTTTTTCTTCTCTCTTTTTTCTTTCATTTTTCTATTTCTGCTATCATTCTGTACAATTCATTTCCCTTTTTGAGATTAGGACATGGTTAATTCCAATCTCCCTCACCTTCCCACCTCCATCTAATCCTATTTTTCCCCAAGTTTTCCCTAAACCTAATAATATCTGGTTGCCAAATTCTCCTTTGCTGTTCTTAGGCAATTAAGACATCGTTGTTTGATTTTAAATAGATTGTATCTCTTGAACCAGATTGTATCTGCAGACTTTTGACTGTGCAACTATGGACTTTGGTTGATGCTTACCTTAAAATAGTGTTCTACAAAACTTATGTTATTCTCATCCCAAATGGGCAGAATAAGCCAGAAAAACAAGAAAAATGGCAAGCCTGGAGATCTCAACTCCTATTTATGACAATCAGGGTACAGAGCAGATAATGAATAATCCAGAAAAGAGTTCCCAAAAAGCTCTACAAACATTACAGGTAAACAGGGTAAATGAAAACCGTGAAAATCTGCAAAGGTCTCAGTGTGAGCATTATAGGGAGAGAGAGGAGGCAAACCAAAAATCAATACAGGAGTCTCATGATCATGAGGAAGCTACTCAAAGATTGATGCAGGAATTTCGTGAGCAGATTGAAAACACTCAAAGAGAAATAAAGGAATTGTGTGAGTAGGCTGAGATCAGTCAAAGAGATACACAGGGCTTGCGTGAGTTGGCTGAACAGACAAAGAGAAAGTAAGGAATGACGTGAACAGGCTGAGAACACTCAAAGAAAAATACAGGAAATGCGTGAACGTGAGGATGCTAATCAAAGACAACTACAGGAACTGAGAGATCAGGATGAGAATAGACAAAGATCAATGGAGGCATTCATGGAATACATAAAGAGAGAGCTGAAAGAAATCAGCGAGACCACAAAGGGAATGCTCAGTGGAGTCCAACAGAAGGAATGGGAGTCCAAGGAAACCATAACCAATCAACTAAGTGATTTAAGAATAAATACTGAACACCAAATTAAGTAAGGAAGTTCATAAAAAAAAAAAAAAGATCTAAAACAAAGCTTCAACAATGAATTTGAAGCCATCAAAGCCAACCAACTAGAAGGAAAAGAAATAACAAACAAAGTAGAAAGGCTTGATAGCAGGTTAGAACATGAGGAAGATCAAATCTTGGGGATTGAAGACAGCCTGGATATTATAGAGAAAGAACATACAACCATCCAAGACAACTCCAAGAAATATGATAGATCTAATCAACACACACCATCAGAAGGCCAAATCTGAGGATAATGGGTTTAGAGGAACACATAGAGACAGAAGTTAATGGTCTAGGAAATTTGTTTAACAGGATCCTAGCATAGAGCTTTCCAAACATGCAAAAAGATAGGCTTATTCAGAAGCTTTTAGAATTCCAAATAGACCAGACCAGAACAGGACATCCTACTGTCACATTATAATCCACACAGGATCAATTCAGACCAAGAAAAAGATCCTTCAAGCTGTCAAGGAGAAACGATCAATCACCTATAAAGGGAAACCAGATAGAATCACCTCAGATTTCTCAGCAAAGACAATTAAAGCAAGAAGAGCCTGGAATGATGTATGCCATTCCCTAAAGACAAACAGCTATCAACCAAGAATACTGTACCCAGCTAAACTCTCCTTCATAACCGAAGGTCAAATGAAAACCTTCCATAGCAAAGAAAAATTGAAACAATATATATCCACCAAACCAGCCCTACAAAAGATACTTCAAGATGTCATACACTTTGAAAACCAACAAGACCACAATAAATGCCAAGAAAACGCACCCAAATTGAGAATACAAGAACCATAGGAAGACCCCAGTTGTGGCAATCCCCAAGAAGGTGGATAAAATGGCAGGAACCCCCAAATACCTCACAGTCCTATCTCTTAACATTAACAGGCTTAACTCTCCAATTAAACGACATAGACTGTCTAGCTGGATTAAAAAGCAAGATCCTTCTATCTGTTGCCTTCAGGAGTCACAACTTGCCTATAAAAACAAACACATTTTGATTGTGAAAGGCTGGAACAAAATCTACCAAGCAAACGGGCCCAGAAACAGGCAGGGATTGCAATCCTAATATCAGATAAAATAGACTTCAAATTAAAATTCGTGAGAAGAGATAAAGAAAGTCGCTACATACTAACTAAGGGATCTCTCCTTCAGGAGGATATTACCATTCTAAATCTCTATTCACCAAACAACAGAGCACACAAATTAATCCAAGAAACACTATTTTCTCTCAAATCTCGTGTAGCTCCAAAGACACTAATTGTGGGGGACTTTAACACACCACTTTCTCCACTAGATAGAAAAACTCAACAGAGAAACCACACACCGAAACATCTGCATAGATCAACTAGAGTTAACAGACATCTACTGAATACTTTACCCAACATTATCAGAATACATGTTTTTTTCAGCAGCACATGGAATATTTTCTAAAATAGAACACATGTTAGGTCACAAAGCAAACTTGTGCAAATTCAGAAACATTGAAATTATATCTTGCATTCTCTAAGACCACAAGGGAATAAAATTAGAACTCAACACGAAAAGCCACAAAAGAAAGTCCTGTAACACATGGAAGCTGAACAACACACTTTTGAACCACCAGTGGGTCATGGAAGAGATTAGAAATGAAATTCAAGTGTTCACGATATTCAACAAAAGTGAACACACAAACTACCAGCTCCTCTGGGAAACAGCAAAGGCAGTACTCAGAGGCAAGTTTATAGCTCTGAGTTCCTACATCAACAAATTGGAGAGATCAGATACCAACAATTTAATGAGTCAGCTGAGCCTCCTTGAAAAAGAGCAACAAGATAAATCCCAATCCAGTAGACAGAAAGAAATAATTAAAATTAAAACAGAGTTAAATGAATTTGAATCCAAAAAAAAAAAAACTATAGAAAGAATCAACAAAGGAAAGAGTTGGTTCTTCGAAAAAAGTAACAAAATAGACAGAACCTTAGCAAATCTTACCAGAACAAGAAGAGAACACACCCAGATAAATAAACTCAAAGATGAGAATGGAAATATCACCACAGAAACAACTAAGATTCAGAACATTATAAGGAAATACTTCCCAAACCTTTATGCTAATAAGTTTGAGAACTTGGCAGAAATGGATGTTTCCCTAGCAAATATTGACATGCCGAAACTAAACCCAGATGAGTTAAACCATGTTAACAGGCCCACATCAAGCATTGAAATAGAAACAGCAATAAGAGACCTCCCTTCTAAGAAAAGCCCAGAACCAGATGGTTTTACACCGGAATCCTACAAGGCCTTCAAAGCAGAACGCACACCAATGCTCCTTCAACTCTTCAATGGAATTGAAAGAGAAAGTTCACTACCAAATTCATTCTATGAAGCTATAATAACCCTCATCCTTAAACCAGGAAGGAACTCATCAAAGAAAGAGAACTATAGACCCATATCTTTGATAAATGTTGATGCAAAACTTCTCAACAAAATTTTAGCCAATCGACTTCAACAATTCATCCAAAAAATCATACACCACTATTGAACTGGATTGATTTCAGTGATGAAAAGCTGATTCAATATACACAAATCAATTAACATAATTCATCACATCAATAAGAGCAAGGATAAGAACCACAAGGTTTGTCAATAGATGCAGAAAAAGCATTTGACAAGATCCAACACCCCTTTATGATGAAGGTTCTGGAAAAACTAGGAATCCATGGAACCTTCCTCAATACTATAAAGGCTGTATCTGACAAACCTACAGCAAAAGTAATGTACTCAATGGTGAAAAACTAAAGCCATTTCCTCTAAACTCGGGAATGAGACAAGGATGTCCACTCTCTTCACTGCTCTTCAATCTAGTATTAGAATGCCATCTACAGCAATAAGACAAGGTGCAAACAGAAAGGGGATCCAAATAGGGGAAGAAGAAGTAAAACTTACAGCAGTAAGACAAGGTGCAAACAGAAAGGGGATCCAAATAGGGGAAGAAGAAGTAAAACTCTCCCTATTTGCAGATGACATGATCTTGTATTTAAAGAATACCATGGACTCTGCTCCCAAATTACTGAAGGTGATCAAAACTTTGACAAAGTAGCGTAAAATTCACCCTCAAAAATCAATGGCTTTTCTATATGCCAACAATGAGAAAAGTATGCCAACAATGAGGAAAGCAACTCCATTCGTAATAGTCCCACAAAAATAAACTACCTAGGAAATAACTTAACCAAAGAAGTGAAGGACCTTTATTATGAAAACTTTAAAAACCTGAAAAAGGAAATTAAAACAGAACATAGAAAGTGGCAAAAACTCCCATGCTCCTGGATTGGAAAGATCAACATCGTGAAAATGGCAATAATTCCCAAGGCTATCTACAAATTCAATGCAATGCCTATCAATATTCCAACCTCGTTCTTAAAGGAAATAGAAGCAATCCAAAAATTCTTATGGAACAATAAAAGACCCCAAATAGTGAAAACAATCCTAAACAGAAAGAACCGTGCTGGAGGAATATAAATACCAAATTTCAAACTCTACTACAAAGGCCTAATAATAAAAACAGCTTGGTACTGGGACAAGAACAGACATCAGGACCAATGGAATAGAATTGAAAACCCAGAAACGAACCTAAAGATCTATAGCCACCTAGCCTTTGATAAGGGAGCTAAAAAAAAATAGAATGGAAGAAAGACAGCCTCTTCAGTAAATGATGCTGGCAAAATTGGTTAACTACTTGTAGAAAACTAAAGGTAGATCCTTATATATCACCTTACAACAGAATGAACTCCAAATGGATCAAAGACCTCGGAGTCAAAGAAGACACTCTGAAAACATTACAGGATGGAATAGGAGAAACCCTAGGTATCCTTGCCACAGGCCAAAATTTTATTAATAGAGACCCAGAAACACAACAAATCAAAGAAAGGTTGGACAAATGGGATTGCATGAAATTGCAGAGCTTCTGCATGTCAAAAGACAAAGCCAACAAGATGAATAGAAAGCCCACGGATTGGCAGAAGATCATCACTAGCCATACAACGGACAAGGGTCTCATATCTAAAATATACTTGGAACTCAAAAAATTAAATCCCCCTACAACAAATCTTCAAAGAAACAACTGTACAATAAATAAGTGGGCTAAAAACTTAAAGAGAAATTTCTCTGAAGAAGAAAGCAGGATGGCCAATAGACACATGAAGAAATGCTCAACCTCCCTAGCCATAAAAGAAATGCCAATCAAAACAACATTGAGATACCACTTCACTCCAGTTAGAATGGCAAAAATCAAGAATTCTAATAACAAAGATATGTATTTAAATGTTTTTTTTCTTTCATGCATTTGTTTTCTCACGCATTTATAAGATTATTTATTTGTTGCTTTGTATGTTCCTCCCCCACAGTATAACCCCTGCTTTCACATTATTTGATATATAATTTGTGGAGGAGAAAGGGAAAAACAAGTCGTTTAAGGATCCGTTGCGACAATGAGAAGTACAAGTTGTCATGTCGAAAACGAACTTTACAACTTTGGTGGGGGGGAAATATTGGATGTGGAGGCGAGGGGAGGCTGGGAAGGGATGTGAAGGGTAAACAAAGTAGGGGGCTGCAATGCTTGATAAGAAATGTACTCGTTATTTTGCCCATGCAATTGTAACCCTTCTGTACAGTATGTTTACCATAAAAAAAATTCTACCAAAAGTTTTCAATAAAATAAAACTATTTCTGAGTGATATGGTTGAAAAATTAGATGTCTTGACTTGTTATATCCCAAAATAAATAAAAAATTCAAGCTATGGGAAAAAAATGAATTCTAATAACAACAGATGCTGGAGGCGATGTGGACAGAAGGGAATCCTACTGCATTGTTTGTGGGAGTGTAAACTTGTTCAACCATTTTGGAAAGCAGTATGGATGTTTCTCAAAACACTCCACATACAGCTCCCCTATGACCCAGCAATCTCACTGTTGAGCATTTACACAAATGATCACAAACTAGACCAACTAAAGCTACCAGCATGACTATATTTATTGCAGACTTATTTACCATAGCTAAGATAGGGAACCAACCCTGATGCCCCTCAGGAGATGAATGGAACAAGAAAATGTGGTATATATACACAATGGAATTCTATGCCTTTACCAGAAAGAATGGCATTGCCCCATTCGTTAGGAAATGTAAAGACTTGGAAAAATTTATATTAAGTGAAGTAAGCCAGGCCAAAAGAAACATGGTTTCCCTTATTTGCAATAACTAATATCTGTCTGAATTAGGCAGAAATGGTCAGATAAGTTGATGTTAGTGGAATGAAACCCAAGATAAGGATTCAAATGATTTATTTGTTTTTTTTCCTTTCATGTAATTGTTTTTATCATATTTACAAGATGATTTCTATGTTGCTTTGTATGACCCTCCCCCACAGTAAAATCTATACTTTCACTGTATTTTATGTTGGTATAATTTGTGGAGGGGAAGGGCAAAAACAAATCGTTTAAGTAGGGATACATGTGGACCTATTTCAACAATGAGATGTACAAGTCCTTATGTAGAAAAACGAACTTAACCATTTTGTGGTGGTTGGGGGGAGGATAGGGTGGGGGCAGGGGAGGAATATGGGAAGGGATGGAAATGGGAAACAACGAGGAGGTAACAATGATTGATAAGAAATGTACTCGTTATCTTGCCCATGTAATTGTAACTCCTCTGTACGGTATTTTTCACAATTAAAAAAAAACAAATAATAGGAACATAAAATAAGTTCTGTTGAGGATGTAGGTACCAGTTGGTGCACTGAGGGGGACTAGATATGGGAAAGTAAGGTGAATATGTTACAAAAACTTTAACTTTATAGATACACACACACACAAATAATTATATATGAACTTCTTTGTTGAATTAATACATTCTAACTAACTAAATATGAGGAAAAAACATTAAGAAAACTATAGACTAAAAAATGTTTAGTTAGTCAGGTGTTGGTGGCTCATTCCTGTAATCCTAACTATTCAAGAGGCTAACTTCTGAGGAGACCAGACAATAGAAGGAATTTTCTGCCAGTGAATACTAACTTAGATACTTGAATTTTTGGTGGGGTTTATCACAGGAACTCACCTTGGCTTCTGCAGCTGGGAGAGCAGGGTCCCCATATATCCACACACTCCTGGGACCAAGGGTTTGGCATTGGTCGAACACTTGGAACAAGCTCACTTCCTGCAGGGTGGAACAGCACATTGTGAGACTGTTGTCTGCATTGGAATAGATCTGAGGCCCTTGCTGTTGTATGGCTACTGAAGATCTTCACCCAATTTGTGGGCTCACTATTAATCTTGATGGCTATGTCCTTTACCATGAATAAGCTCTGTGGTTTCATGCAATACCATTTGTACAACCTTTCTTTGATTTCTTATGTTTCTGTGTCTGTATAAAAAAATTTCGACCTGGGGCTGGGAAGGTGGCTCAGTGGTAGAGCGCTTGCCTTGCATGCTCAAGGCCCTGGGTTCGATTCCTCAGCACCACATAAGCAAAAAGAAAAAAGCCGGAAGTGGCGCTGTGGCTCAAGTGGTAGAGAACTAGCCTTGAGCTGAAGAGCTGAGGGACAGCGCCCAGGCCCAGAGTTCAGGCCCCACGACCGGACCCAAAAAAAAAAAAATTCAACCTGTGGCAAGGAACCCTAGAGTTTCTCCTATTCCGTCCTGTAATGTTTTCATGGTGTGAGCTTTTACTTCCAGGTCTTTGATCCATTTGGAGTTGATCCTGGTGCAGGGTGATATATAAATATCTAGCTTTAGTGTTCTAAGGTGTTTAATCAACTTTGCCAGCATTGTTTAATGAAGAGGATTCTTCCATTCTATTTTTCCCTATATATTTTTATTGTAAACATCCTGTATGTCGGGAAGACAGTTACATGAGTAGTGTAAAGAGTACATTTCCTATCGAGCATTGTTACATCCTCCTTTGATTTTCCTTTAATATCTCTTCCCTCACCACCTCCTCCATTCCTCCCTCCCTGCCATGAAATTGTAAAGTTCATTTTCACCCTATTGTCTTCTACAACCTGTGTCCTTATTTAAGTATTTTATTATATCCCTTCCCCACCACAAATTATAAAAATTGTATATACAAGATGCAGGACACTGGAATCAGATGCAATGAAAACAGGTGTTTTACCATGGGGAAGAACATACAACAGAAAAAAGAATCACATAGTGCATTACAAGGATGTTAACAATAGCTAGCAAGAAAAATAACACTTGTGTCCGTTTCTTGTGCTCATTTCTCTTAACATCATCTTATATGGTCATATGAACACAGCTTTTGACAATTTCTGCTTCTCCTAGATATTTACTAGCTATTGCAAATAAGGGAAACACAGGACTTATGTTTCTTGGGGCCTGGTTTATTTCACTTAGTATAATTTTCTCCAAGTCTTTTCATTTCATAAGAAATGGGGCAACGTCATTCATTCTGATGGAGGCATATAATTAATACATACTCCTCGTACAACATTTTCTTGGTCCACTCATCTGCTGAAGGACATCATGTTTGGTTCCATATCTTAGCTATGGTGAATAATGCTTCCGAACACATGGTTATGCTGGTAGCTTTGTTATGACCTTCTTTGTGATCATTTGAGTACATACCCCAATATTAAGATTGCTGGTTAGTAGGGCACATCTATGTGGAATCTTTTGAAGAAACTCCATACTGCTTTCCGAAGTGGGTGAACAAGTTTACACTCCCACCAACAATGCAGTAGGGTTCCCTTTTGGCCATATCCCCTCCAACATCTGTTGTTACTATATTTCTTGATTATAGCCATTCAAACTGGGGTGAGATGGAATCTCAATGTTGTTGGGATTTGCATTTCTTTAGTTGTGCATTTCTTAATGTGTCTATTGGCCATTCTTATTTCCTCTTCAGAAAAGTTTCTCTTTAAGTCTTTAGCCCTCTTATTAATTGGGCAGTTTTTCTTTGAGGATTTTTGTTGGGAGATTTAATATTTTGAATTGAACGTATATTTTAGATATGAGACCTTTGTCCATTACATGGCTAGTGAAGAACTTCTCCCAGTGGGTGGGTTTTCTATTGATCTTGCTAGCTATGTCCTATGCCATGCAGAAGCCCTGCAGTCTGATGCAATCCCATTTGTCCAACCTTTCTTTGATTGGTTGTATTTCTGGGTCACTATTAATAAAAGTTCATTCAGTGCTAAGGCACTCTAGAGTTTCTCCTATTCCTTCCTGTACTGTTTTCAGTTGACTGGTTTTATTTCAAGGTCTTTGATTCATTTACAGTTGATTCTTGTGTAGGGCGATATATTCTGATGTAGTTTAGTTTTCTACAGGAGTTTTGTCATCTCCATTTACTGAAAAGGCTGTCTTTCTTCCATTGTATTTCTTTCGGCCTCTTCTCAAAGATTAGATGGTTATAGGCATGTGGGTTCATTTCTGGGCCTTCTGTCCAATTCCATCAGTCCTCAGGTCTGTTCTTGTGCCAGTACCAAGCTGATTTGATTACTTTGGGTTTGTAGTAGAGTTTGAAATTTGGAATTGATATAACTCCAGTGCTATTCTTTCTAGGATGGAGTGTTTTTGCTATTTGGGGTCATTATATTGTTCCCTATGAATTTTTGGATTGCTTCTATTTTGTTGAAGAGTGAGGTTGGTATTTTGATAAGTATCACATTGAATTTGTAGATAACCTTTGGCAGTATTGCCATTTTCATGATGTTAATCCACCCATTCCAGGAGCATGGGAGGTTTTTCCACTTCCTTAGTTCTGTTTAATTTCCTTTTTCAGGTTTTTAAATTTTTTGTCATAGAGGTCCCTCACCACTTTTTGAAGTTAACTCCTAAATATTATAGTTTTGGGGGGGGCTTTTAAAAAAGTGGCTACTTCCCTAATTTCAGGTAGGCTTTTCTGGTTATGGGCATACAGAAAAGCCATTGATTTTTGATGGTTAATTTTATACCCTGCTACTTTGCCAAAGTTTCCTATCAGCTCAAGGAAACTAGTTGTGGGGTCCTTGGGGTTCTTTAAATTCAAGACCATATCATCTGCAAAGAGGGAGCAATTTACTGCATCATTCCCATATTGGATCCACTTTATGTTTGCATCTCATCTTATTGTCCTAGCAAGGCATGCTAATACTAAGTTGAAGAGGAGTGGAGAGAGTGGACATCCGTGTCTTGTTCCTGAATTTAGAGGAAATGGCTTCAAAATTTTGCATTAAATATAGTGCTGGCTGTAGGTTTGTCATACACACCCTTTATTATATTGGGAAATGTTCCATGGATTCCTAGTTTTCATAGTTTTCATCATAAAGGGGTGTTGGATCTTGTCAACTGCTTTTTCTGCCTCTATTGAGATAATCATGTGGTTTTTATCCTTGTTCTTTTTGATGTGATGAACTATATTAATTGATTTTTGTATATTGAACCAGCTTTGCATCCCTGAAATGCATCCTGTTTGATCGTGGTGTATGATTTTTTTGATCAGTTGTGGTCGTTTGGCCAAAATTTTGTTGAGAAGTTTTGTGTCAATGTTCATCAAAGAAATGGGTGTACAGCTCTTTTTATTTGATGAGTCCCTGCCAGGTTTGTAGATGAGGGCTATGCTTGCTTCATATAAAGAGTTCTGTAGCGCATTTTCGCTTTTATTTTCATTGAGGAGTTGGAGGAGTATTGGTGTGAGCTCTGATTTAAAGGCTTTGTAGATTGCCACTGTAAATCCATCCGGTCCTGGGCTTCTCTTGGGTTGGAGGAGTTTTATTGATGTTTCTATTTCGATGCTTGATATGGGTCTGTTAAGTTGGTTTAAGTCATCGTGGTTTAATTTGGGCATGTCAATAAGTGCTAAAAATCGTTCATATTTTTCAGATTCTCGAACATTTAGCATAAGGGTTTGAGAAGTATCTCCTTATTATATTCTGAATTGTGGTTGTTTCTCTAGTGATATTTATATTTTCATCTCTTAGTTTATTTATTTGGGTGTTTTCTCTTTTTTCTGGTAAGATTTGCTAAGTGTCTGTCAATTTTATTAATTTTTTCAAAGAACCAACTCTTTGTTTTGTTGATTCTTTTTATAGAGTGATTTTGGACTCTAATTCATTTAATTCTGATTAAATTTTAATTCTTTGTTTCCATCTACTGTGTTGGGGTTTAGCTTGTTGCTCTTTTTCAAGGAGCTTTAATTGCCTCATTAAATTGTTGATTTAAGATCTCTCCAATTTCTTAACATAGAAACTCAGAGCTATAAACTTGCCTCTGAGTACTGCTTTTCTGTTTCCCAGAGGAGCTGAGAGTTTTTGTGTTCATTTTTGTTAAGTGTCATGAACATTTGAATTTTCTTTCTAATCTCTTCCATGACCCATTGGTGGTTCTACAGTGCATTATTCAGCCTCCTTGTGTGAAAGGATCTCCTTTGGTGGCTTTTGGTGTTGAATTCTAATTTTATTCCCTGTGGTCTGAAAGAATGCAGGGCATAATTTCAATGTTTCTGACTTTGGACAGATTTGCTTTGTGGCCTAGAATGTATTCTATTTTGCAGAACGTTCCATGTGCTGCTGAGAAGAAGGTGTCATATGATGGTACTGGGTAAAATATTTGGTGAATGTTGTCCATTTGATTTATGCAGATGTTAAGATCTGAGTTTTCTGTGTTGAGCTTTGCCGGGTTGATCTATCTAGTGGGATATTAGTGTATTTAAATCCACAACGGTGATCTTTTTGGATCTCTGATTTGAGGAAAAGTAATGTTTCTTGGGTAAATTTGGGTGCTCTGTTATATGGTGAGTAGATATTTAGAATCGTAATATCCTCCTCCTGAAAGAAAAATCTATTCATTAGTATGTAGTCACTTTAATCTTTTCTCATTGATTTCAATTTGAAGTCTATTTCATCTGATATTAGGTTTGCAACTCATGTTTATAGGGGCTGTTTTCTTAGATTTTTTTTCAGCCTTTCACTTTCAGAATATGTTTATTTTTGTGGATAAGATGTCTTGAAGACAGCAGATAGAAGGGTCTTGATTTTTCATCCAACTGGACAATCTATATAATTTAATTGGAGATTTATTTCCATTAATAATTTTGTTGGTTCTCAAATCACTTAGTTGATTGGTTATGGTTTCTTTGGACTCCCATTCCTTCTGTTGGGTTCCATTCAGCCTTCCCTTTGTGGTCTCCCTGACTTCCTTCAGCTCTTTGTTAATGGATTCCATGAATGTCTTTAGTGATCTTTGTGTATTCTCTACCTGGTCTCTTAATTCGTGAATTACTCTTTGATTAGTTTCCTCCCTTCTGTGGGATTCCTGCAGTTCTCTTTGAGTGTTCTCTGCCTGCTCACGCCATTCCTCCCTTTCTCTTTGAGTATTCTCAAGTTGTTCACGCAAATCCTGTATCAGTTTTTGAGAAGCTTCCTCACGCTTATGATGTTCCTGTATAAACTTCTGGGATGCCTCCTCTCTCTCCCTATCACGCTCATACAGAGTCCTTTGTACATTGTCAAACTTCTCATTTATCATGTTTGCTATTAGTGTTTGTAGAGCTATTTGGGAACTCTCCTCTGGATTATTCTTTATCTGTTCTAATCCCTGATTATCAAGGTTGGGAATTGAGATACCCGAATTTGCCATTTTTCTTGTGTTTTTCCGGCTTACTCGGCCCATTTGAGAAACAGATTGCACCAGTTTTGTGCTAGAACACTATCTTAAGGCAACCATCAACCAAAGTTTGCATTTGTACAGTCAATAGTCTACAGATACAATCTAGTTCAACAGATACATCTATTCAACATCAAATGACTATATGTTAAAGGACTTCGAACCGCAGAAAAGAATTTGGAAAACCAGAAATTATTAGGATTAGGGAGAGATGTGGGTAAAAAATAGGAATAGATTGGTGTGGGGAGGCACAGGGAGAGTTAACTATGTCCTAATCACAGTGCAGGAAATGGGTTGGGTAGGATGCAAGTAGAGAGAGAGAGAAAAAGAAGAGACGGAAAGGGGAATAAAGAGAGACCAGAAAAAGAATAGAAACGTAAAAATGTTATTATAGAGGTTAAAAGACCGTCTATTTAGAGAGGAATGTGAATATGTTCAGAGAAGGGGAGGGACATAGAGGAGATGTGGAAAGCTTTAAGGATGGGAAAGGGAGAAGAAAAGATCAGAAGTTCAGTAGAGCTAGATAAAAAACAAAAAGATAATTAAGAATGAAAGAAAAAGAGAAAGAAGACAAGAAAAGAAAGGAAAACTCTCATTCACGTATTCCTAAAATATAAATTATAAGATGAGAAAAAAAAATTACTGGAAAACAATTATTTTTTCAGAAGAGGCAAAAATTAAAGATTAATAAAAGTTTTAGAAGGGAAAAAATTTATATATATATATATATATATATATATATATATATATATATATATATATATATATATATATATATAAGGTAACAAAAAACAAAAAAACAAGCAAAAAAAAGAAAAGAAGAAGAAGAAAAAAAAAAAAAAAGAAAATAAAGTCTTTTGGTTTTTTTTTTTTTTGGGGGGGGGAGGAGTGGGAGACTTCACATAGATCTCCCCTATGATCCAGCAATCCCACTTTTGGGCATTTACCCAAATGTTTACAAACAAGACCACACTAAAGCTACCAGCACAACTATGTTTATTGCAGCATTATTTACCATAGCTAAGATATGGAACCAACCCAGATGCCCCTCAGTAGATGAATGGATCAAGAAAATGTGGTATATATACACAATGGAATTCTATGCCTCCATCAGAAAGAATGATATTTCCCCATTTTTTAGGAAATGGAAAGGTTTGGAAAAAATTATATTAAGTGAAGTAAGCCAGGCCCAAAGAAGCATAGGTCCCATGGTTTCCCTTATTTGCAATATCTAGTATAGGTATGAGTCAAGCGGAAAAGGTCAGATAATGTGATGCTAGGAAAATGAACCCTTAAATATGTATTTTAATGTTTTCGTTTCTTTCATGCATGTATTTCTAATGCATTTATAAGATTATTTCTTTGTTGCTTTGTATGTCCCTCCCCCACACTGTAACCCCCGTTTTCACTATATTTGATGTCAGTATAACATGTGGAGGAGATGGGGACAAACAAGTAGTTTAAGGATTCAGGTGGACCTGTTGCAACAATGAGAAGTACAAAATGTCATGTCAAAACCAGCTTTACAATGCCGGTGTGGGGGGGGGGAGGGGGGTATAATTGGGTGGGGGGAGGGGGGTAAAATTGGGTGGGGGGAGGGGGGAGGCGGGGAAGGGAAGTGAAGGGTAAACAAAGGAGGAGGCTGCAATGCTTGGTAAGAAATGTATCCATTATCCTGCCCATGTAATTGTAGCCCCTTTGTACAGTATGTTCTCAAATAAAATAAGATACAATTTAAAAAAAAAATAATTTTGTTGGGGGGGAGTGTTCTTGTTTGTTTTCTTTGTGTAGAACGGCTTTGAGGATTTTTGTAGAGCTGGTTTGGTAGTGAAATATTGCTTCAGATTTTCCTTGCTCTAGAAGGTTTTTATTGTCCTTCTGCTGTGCATGAAAGCTTAGTTATGTAGATTATTCTTGGTTGGTAGTTATTTGTCTTTAGGTCATGGCATACCTCTTTCCAGGCCATCCTTGCTTTTATGGTGTCTGCTGAGAAGTCTGAAGTAATTGTGATTCAGTTACTTTTATATGTAATTATTCTCTTCTTTCTGGCATTTGTGAGAATTCTTTCCATAGTTGATATTGATCTGATATGGATTATCGTATGGTGGTGAGATGATTTGTTCTTGTCTAGTCTATTTGGGGTCCCAAAATCTTGTATCTGAAGGGGCCTATTTTGTATATTTGGGAAGTTCTCTGCTAGGATTCTGCTGAATATATTTCCTACTCCATTGGCTGCCTTCTCCCGGCCCACTTGTATACTTAATTATCTCTTTTTGAATGTATCCAGTATTTCCTGCAGTAATCTGTCATGATTCTTGGTTTTGTTATGAATATCTGTGTCCTCATTCTCTATGGAATCTAAACTGTCTTCTGCCTCTGAGAGTCTTTCTTCTGCCTTCTCCATTCTGCTTTCAAGGATTTTTACTTTACTGTTTATTTCCCTTCTTTCTTGCTGGTGTTTCTTAATGATGGCTAGCTCTTATTAAGGTTTTCTTTTAATTCTTGAATAGATTGCCTTACCTCCTGGAATTGGCTTTCAGACTTCTCTTTCTACTACTTTAACTGGGTTTCTATCTTTTCATTATAGTTTTTTTGCCTCTGCTGGTGTTCCTTTAACCTTTAATTTTTGGAGGCCATGAAGTCATCTATTAGCTTCTGGTTGGCCTCATCATGTTCTCTTATAGCCCTATGAAAGGTGTTCAATTTTTCATTCAGCATATAGACCAGCCATGCTTTTAAAGTATCTTGAGCATTATCCTCTAGGTTGTTTTGGGACTACTCTGTAGCTTGTTGATGTGGAGATGTTGTTGATTGGCAAAGTTTCTTGTTTCTTCAGTTAGATCTACCCATTTGGAGACAAGGACCACACTGGTAGAGCATAGGACAGTCTGTTAGGACTGGAGTCAACTGTGTGTGTGTGTCGTGTAGATGTATAGATCTTAGAGTTTCAGAGTTATGTGTAGGTTTTTTCCTGTATAGTTTTCTCTCTGTCCTTGGAGAGGGCTGTTGTTGCTCAGGGGTTGAGATTATGTATAATTGTAACTTTATTTTTTGGTCCGGTCATGGGACTTGAACTTTAAGCCTGGGCACTGTCCTTAAGCTCTTCAGCTCAAGGCTAGTGCTCTAACATTGAGGCACAATGCCACTTCCAGCTTTTTTTCTTTTTCCTTATGTGGTGTTGAGGAATCGAACCCAGGGCCTCTTGCATGCAAGGCAAGCACTCTACCATGGAGCCACCTTCCCAGCCCCCTATTTGTCACTTTAGGGACAATCTGGGTTTGCCCCTTATTGTTAACAAGATGGGTCCCTTGTACTCAAAATAATCAACTGGAACAAATTTTATGGTCTAAAAAGAACCAACTGTAAGTTTAATCAGATATAAACAGGGATCAATGGACTGGAGCACGTGGAGAAGAGAAAGGCTAAGATTGGAGATATATAAATTTAAGTTCAGAAGAGAAATTGAGTATAATGATAGTAGTGGGGTAAAAACAGCTTGGAGGAGAGGTATTTGTAATAGTAGGAGAATAGAGACCTTGTTTCCGAGTGTAAGAGAGAGAAAATAATTCAAAGAAAGGTTATGTAGAGAATAGCTTAGGGATCTACATGAAGATAAGGAAAAAATTACATAAAAGTGTATTTGAGAGATGTGCTGAGATTAGAAAAAGTTTTATTCAGATATTATTGTAAAGTCACTTAGTCTAAGATATCTCCTGTAATTATTGTTTACACACAGGGAAGGATGCCTTACTTTGTGTATAGAACTAGACAGGGTAGCTCTGATGGAGTAGTAGTATAATCTGGAGGGTAGTAAAAAGAAGAGAGTGAGAGGAAAAAATACAAATTAGGAAATTGGAAAGTAGAAGAAAACATAAAATACTAATGAAAAATCTAAGATTTAAGTGAAATTGCAAATCCTAAAACACAATACACAAAAGTAATGCACAGAAATAAAAACAAACAGCAAATGATAAAACATAAAAACAAAATACAAAACAAAACAAAGAAAAAATCCTAAAAAGTTAGTTTTTCGGGTTGTTTGTGAGTCTCCACGTAGTTCTCAAAGCTGATTCCTGATAGAACCTTGTATGCCTTCAATAGTCCACTTTCCTTGTGGATTGGTTGTGAACAGATGGCCTTTTGATGAGGGAGTGTGCCTACTGTCTAGAGTCCTTCTCTCAGGCCTGGTGGCAGGGTGTTTGGGGGTTTCAGGGTTGTAGACTGCTATCACAGGTGTGGACATATGTTCCCAGGCTTTCCCAGGTAGCCATGGGAAGCTTGGGAACAGAGCTTATGTCCATGTTGGGCTCTGATGTGATTCCCCATTTTGGAATGGGGCTTGAATCAGAGGCCTTTGGGATCCCACCGAGAATTGCCACTCCTGGGAGTGGACCCAATTGGGTAACTCACAAGGTCTGTAGCTGGTAGTGCACTGGACCACAGAGCCTGTGCTATGGCTGCCAGGATGGAGTTGGCAGGTTATTAGTCAGAGGTTGTGGGTGTTTGCAGGTCCAGGTTGGGTGTGGCATGTGCAGCAGCTGAAGGGCCTCCTCTGCAGCATGGGAGTCCTGGCGTTGGGAGGATTGGGTTGATCTTGTTTTGGTGGGCTGGTGTGGGCAGCAGGGTCCATTCTGGTCTGCAGCAGAAGCAGTGGAAGGCAGTGGGCAGCCTTTTGGCTAGCTGCATGAAGCTAGGAATTCCTGGCATGACACACCAAGCCCTGTGGTGCAGGAACTCCACAGGGCTCCACTTCACTGTATCTCGTTTTGCTTCCTTATTTGCCTGCTATAATAGTCCTCTTGTAGGGTTTTATTGGAGTGGATCTCTTCAGGTAAAGTGTGACTATGCCCCTATATCTTCTTTTGGTCAGAGATACATAGTGCGACTGCCTGTGAGAGCACTGCCATCTTCCTCCTATGTCCCCTGTTTAACAAAATGTATTTCAAGGTTTTTAGGACCTAAGAATTACTTTGTACCTTTATCTACGTTGATTTGCATTATATACTCTCAAATTTATTAGAGTAACCCATTTGAACTTATGATGAGAATGATTCTATGCTAAAGCCTGCTTGCTAGAATTGCTTTTAAGCAAAGACACATATGATATTTTGCATCTCCCTGTGTGGAGTAGACTAGATTAGGTTGACATTTCTATGATTTCCAAACAAAAGCTATACTGTATCATGTGAAGTATGGGATCAAGTGATTGCTGGACATTGGTTGAGCTTTTTCATTCTTTTCTTTCAATATTCTATCATGTATATGGATTTATTATCCCTGGTGCACTGTATTACAAATGGATGATATACAGCATGATGGGGATTATACATAAATCAAATGAGAGGAACATTGGTTTTAACAATGTAAGTTTTTGAATAGCTTTGGAAAAGGGAAAGGTTTGAGTCAGAATAAAATTAGCAGGTTATCAACATTCATAACTGAATATCCAAAGGAATGAAAACAGAAGAAATTTATGTGGTGTTTAATATATTCAACCTTTCTTTTTTTTCATGTTTGATATAACGCCATAGTAATAGATCTGCCATGAGTAAAAGTCAGTTTTGTTGCACTGCTACTGGTATCACATCACCAATCCTTGAGAATGCAAACCTGAGGCTCATAACAGAAAAAAACAGGTATTTAAATCCTTAATGATGCTGACTAAAATGAATGAAATTAACAGCTCTTTCTTAGGAGGGAATGGTATGTTGACTATGTTTAGTAGCCAAATGCATTTTTATAGGCAGATAACTATCAGGGAAGTAGAGATTGAAGAGAGACTCAATATATGGATTCAATTAAATGATGAAAACAAGGAGCTATGTAAATACCTGATGGAAATCAGTTCTACAGACAACAGACCTCAGCATTGAAGAAGAGGTTGTGACATTTCAGAAAGTGAGCCAGCAGGCATTCTCAGGTGGACATAGTTAGAATCCTCTTCCCACTGGTGAGAATCCGTTACATAGGTGTTTCCTATAACAACTGAGGAATTTTTAGAATTATTTTTCATCTATCTGAGGGAAAAGAAAAGAGTCCAAAGAGGTGAAAAGTGTGAACTCCTTGTAGGTGGGCATGTAGTGAGAGCAGTTGTTTTCTCTGCGTTGGGAAATCTGGTAGGAGCAGGGGAATTGTGTCTCTTGAAGTATCTTGATGTCTCAGACCTGTGACGGACTCTAGTTACTACCAAAGGGCAGAGATCAACTACATTGAATTTGCTAATTTTAGGTGGTGACTAGGCCCCATATGTGATGTAAGTAACAAGACTGTTGTTCCTATAATTAATCCAACTGAATTCCATCCATCTGTAGCATCTCAAGTTAGAATGTAGAGAAATTAGAGAGGCTGTTGCCATTAGAAAGTAACAAGTAAAAAAACCTGTTCATATGCTTAGGTGGTCTTGCTTGAGTGTTTAGCCTTTCCCTGTAAAATTGAGATAAGTCACAGTATGAGAATTTTTCAATTACAAAAAATATTAAGAGGCATGCATATATTTTTGGCAAAGAAGAAATGCATTTGGGGGCTGGAATTGAAAAAAAAAGAAAACATTAAATGGGATAATAATGGTGTTTCCTGTTTTAAATTCCTCTTTCAACTCTGCATGAAGGAAAGAATCTTCCTCAGTACAATCAAGTCCCAGTTGAAGTAAATGGGATAGCAGTTGTTATGGACAGCAGCAATATGAGACTTGTCAAGATGATAAGCTTACCAAGATCATTGAACACTGGAAACTTATCCTCGATGTCATTGGAACGAGGTAAGAAATACCTGAAAATTGTTTTCTACTTCCATGGTTCTACCCAAAGCTAGGAAACTAAGCATGTACTTCCTCTACATTCATCTAGCAGTTTCATAAAATTGAAGATTCACATTTGATCATTAGAAAGAAAATTTGGAAATTGTACACTCATTGTTAAAAGTGATGTATTATTAGTGAAAAATGCTATGCTTTGGGTTAGTTTTTTTTCTAGTACTGGGGATCAAACCAGGAGCCTCTGGTAATGAAATGTTGCACTTCTGTTGCTTTGAGACTCAATCTTCCTATGTTACCCAGAATGGCCTTCATCTCCTGAGCTTGAATGATCCTCCCTGCTCAACCTTACAAGTTGCTGGAATATTGGTGTACCACTGTGCCTGTACAGATTAGGCTTACAATATATTTTAAGAGAACTTTTCATGAGGAATTTAGGAATTCTCTGTTGAAGCTGCGTTATCAGTAAAGGAATACTATTGTCCCAATGATGCCTGTCTGTTCCTGACTGTGAGGCAAATGCCAACGGTCATGATACAAGCCTGCTTTCTAGAAGTGGGCCCTGAATGCTACCACACGCAGGACCTGAGATAATAAAGATTTATTCCAAAGTCTGATGGGTAACATCTGTGCAGACCAATCTGAGGTAGCTTAGAGTTACTGAGAGGAACTCTTGGGATCACAGAAGAGGTAGGAATTCCAACCAAAGTAGAGCATGCAAAATAGATGGTAAGCCATCAAGCTTCACATAGACCTACTCTTCACTTCAATCTTGCACACCCACCCACATTTCCCTGGATCTCCCCAAACCACCATGTCTTTGAACAGCAATGGTGGTGATGTAATATGCTCTAAGACCTCCTCACACCCACAGGATGCTTTTCACTACTTAGCTGAAAAAATTGTTAGAGAAAAGATCATATTGACACCCCAAGTTCAAGCAACATAACCAACAATGAAAAGAAAAGAAAAAACTTTTTATAAAGGGAAAACTTTGCAAACAGCCAAAAACTCCTGAAGATTTCAGAGACGGTATTTGGGCATTTCTGGGAAACGTTTAGATTTTTAACAAATCTAAATTTGTGTAAGGATTATGCTGTATATCTACCAAGCAATCCTGCAACTTTATTGCTGTGTATATATTAGAGTATGGAAAATGATTCAAGAATCCGTTTAGTGGCTGTGAATACCTTTTTATAATGACCAGAGGGCCATTAAAAAATGTAAAGAACAGACATAATTTACATACAACCGAAACTATCTGTTAAAAATTAACACAAAATAATCTCATAACTTCAATTATATTAATAGAACTAAGAAGTAAAAAGCCAACTTATGTCATGCTCCCAATACATTTACATTTTTGAGCGGTCTAGCAATGTTTCAGGAGGCACACAGTGCTTTTCATGAAAAACAAAACAAAACATAAAAACCTCACCTATTTTCCCACAGTTGGGGGAGGAAGGTCCCCATGCATCAGCACAGTTTCTGCATTGCAGCACAGATCCTTTGAAAGTGCAGAGCTTGTTTTTTGTTTTGTTTAGTTTTTCTTTTTTTCTTTTTAAAAAGCAAGGTAAAGATCCTTCTGAGCACGTACCTTCCCACCCCCTGTGGGTATTTTCAGCCTGAAAATTCCAGTTCCTTTCCAGTTGCCTTGCTGCTGGAAATTTTCTCTTCAGTGGAGCTTGGGAGGTGTAACATGAAGGGATCTCAGGATGCAGAACCAATGTCAGGTAGGAACTGCGAGCTGGATTCAGAACCCAAGGAGTCTCTCCTCCATATGTTACTCCAGTATGGGACTGATGATTTGTTTAGGGTTCAAGAGTTTGTGCTGCCAAAGCAATTGTGGCTCCAGGTGCCAGAAACTGGCTCACAAAGCTCTGACAGCAAGTTGGGTAATTCTCCCGAATAGGAAAAACAGGGAACTGTGCCTTTATATTTCCATGACTATGAAACAGTTCTTTTAACCCATGTGAGTTTATTAAACTTTCCCCAGTTGTAAAATGAACATGGTAACAATTATAGTGAAATTGTGAAGTGTGGGCCTGCTTTGACTCCATTTATATTCCACTTGTATTTTGGATTTCTGTGTTGTTTACCTAGAAGTGTTTCTGTTCTGCTCCTCCCTTGTTAGATTTCTTAGCACTCCTGCCTTTAGGACACGTGTTTGTACACGACCGTTCTAGGATCAGGTCTACATGAGATATTACAGTAGTGTGTGATGGTCCTGTTTGTTTTTCTTTCTGTTAAGCAATGAAGGATAGCAATGCTTGAAGGAGGTCTGACAAGCCCTACAAAGCAGAGGCAGAAAGGCAAAGGAAGGGCAACATGTTTTCAGCTTCCTTGCCTTAAGCAAAGATTGGTTCTACTTCCTAGATCACAAGACTCTGGTTGTACTCATTCTTCTAAACAGTTCCAATCACTAGTTGCTGTTGGAATGTTAACAGTAACTACTAGGTGGGGAAATGAACTTGCCTGAGGAATCAGACAGAGCCTAGTTCTCAGAAGGGACATGGGGCTGTGGTTTGTGGATTAAGAATTATTGTCACAACTGAAAGTATCTATCACTGTTCTTACTAATTTATTCAGCCTCTACACAGTATCAATTCTAATACATGATCTCTCAAATGTCTCACCTATGGATATACTGACAGTAGCCTTACAGCTTTGGTTTATTTTATTTTATTTTGAAAATAGTGTACAGAGGGGTTACAATTACATGGGCAAGATAGTGAGTACATTTCTTATCAAGCATTGTAGCCTTCTTTATTTCCCCTTCCCATCCCTTCCCATTCTCCCCCTGCCCGCCCCCACCCAATCCTCCCTGCACCCGATCCCAACTACTAGGCACCAAAGTTGTAAAGTTCATTTTCAACATAACAACTGGTACACATCATTGTTGCAATGGGTCCACCTGTATCCCTATTTAAACCATTTGTTTTTTCCCTTCCCCTTCACAAATTATACTGACATCAATACAGTGAAATCAGGGGTTATACTGTGGAAGAAGGACATACATAGCAACAAAGAAATATTCTTATAAATGTGTTAGAAACAATCACATGCAAGAAAAACAACATTTGAATACATATCTTAGGGAGATGTGGACAGAAGGGAACCTTACTGCATTGTTGGTGGGAGTGTAAACTTGTTCAACCACTTTGGAAAGCAGTATGGAGGTTCCTCAAAAGACTCCACATTGAGCTCTCCTATGAGCCAGCAATCCCACTTTTGGGCATTTACCCAAATGTTTACAAACAAGACCACACTAAAGCTACCAGCATGACTATGTTTATTGCAGCATTATTTACTATAGCTAAGATATGGAACCAACCCAGATGCCCCTCAGTAGATGAATGGATGAAATAAATGTGGTATATATACACAATGGAATTCTATGCCTCCATCAGAAAGAAGGACATTGCCCCATTTGTTAGGAAATGGATACTCTTGGAAAAAAATTATATTAAGTGAAGTAAGGTCCAAAGAAACATAGGTCCCATAGTTTCCCTTATTTGCAATATCTAGTATATGTCAGAGTAAAGCAGAAAAGGACAGTGTTGGTTTTTACCTGCAGTTCAGAAAGTGTTAGTCAAGGAGTGTTACAGAAGGAAATTAAGGTACTGTGTCTTGCTCAAAGCGGTATATTTTTTTGATGTAATGTATAACGAAGTTTTAGTTAGTGTTCTCCATTTTGTCTCAATCTGCTCAAAGAAGTATTATTTCACTTAAGAAATTCTTCGTTGGAATTGAATTCAATGAAGCTTGAGCATTCCTTTAAATTATCTTAGTGACTATGTCCTCCCCCACGGTATAACCCGTGCTTTCACAGTATTTGATATTGGTATAATCTGTGGAGGGGAAAGGAAAAAACAAATCATTTAAATAGGGATACAGGTGGACCCATTGCAACAATGATATGTACAAGTCATTTTTCGAAAAACAAACTTTACAACTTAAGCGGGGGAAGGGGGGCGTCGACCGGTGGGGAGGGAGATGGGAAGGGATGGGAAGGGGAAACAAAGAGAAGGCAACAATGTTTGATAAGAAATGTACTCATTTTCTTGCCCATGAAATTGTAACCCTTCTATAGGATATTTTCACAATAAAACAAAAATATCTTAGTGAAACATATTGATCCCTTTTATCCTTGTCACTTCCTACTGATTTTCCTACCTTAAAATGTTACTAGCATAGATATTCTCTACTTTATCTCTTCTTGACAAGTTACAATTTCTCCACTAGAATAATGAGCCTATTTTATATCACTTAAAATGAGAGGCTGCCTAAACATTTATTCCAACACAATTGTTCAGTAGAATTTAACTATAATACAATAAAATGTCCTTTTTGGTGTGCTAATCTTGGTTCTTGGGCTCAAGCACTGGGCACTCACATTGAGCTTCTTTTGTTCCAGCCTAGTGTTCTACCACGTGGGCCACATCTCCACTTCCAGATATATTTAATAGTTTATTGGAGATCAGAGTCTCTTAGACTTTCCTGCCCCAGGTGGCTTCCATCTGTGGGGCTCAGATCTCAGACTTCTGAGTAGCTGAGATTACAACCATGAGCCACCATAGCACAGTTACAAAATAAATTCTTTTAAATATACATTATATTTGTAATAAAATAATATGAAATAGAAGACTTTAATTTTAAGGAGGATTGTCCAAATGCAAAAGCAAAAAGAAAATATCCCAACCCGAAATTTACAACACTCATGGTCTCGAGTATTTTAATATGGATAATTAGTGCATAAAAATTTCTTGTAAGTTTTTAAAGTAAGAAAATATTCTTGTGATGTGGAACAATCTAAAATTAATGTACAAATGTTGCTTTTAAATGATTAATATTGTTTCTTAGCACAAACGGCCTAACTGAAGTTTACAGAGTAGGTTTTCATTTTTCATACATATAACTGTAAAGTTTATGTTATTTTATATTAAAAGTTTCTAATCCATGTAGTTGTGTAAAAAAATAAAAATTCTGGACAGTAATATTTCCTGTGTAAAATCCAAACAATAAATATAAGAAAAGGCATATAGGTATTTAATTTATTTTTATAAATCTGTATTTTGGGGTGTCCTCAGCTTGGAATTTTGTGTTAGTATTATTTGTACAACATAAGATTTTAATCTTCTGGTTCTTTGACTGTGATTGGTTGGTTCGTATTGTGTCACTCCTATGACTAATATTTCATGTTACATCTTTATTAAGCCCGCTATCTCCAGCAGAATGGCCCAATTCTTCATATGCTTATTTAGGAAAGTGAGAATAAGGAACTTCTCAAACCTGTATTTACTTAATCCTTACTGATTATGTAAAGCAGGTTAAATGACAAATTTCAAGACATTGCTCAAGGGTGCTCTGAGTATTTGGATACAGGGAAATATGCCATTTGAAAACCACTATGACAATATTATAATACAAATAATACATATTGTGTACATTTTCTTGTATAATTTTGGATGAAAATGTACTGAGTTATAACCTATATGCTTTCCATGCAGTTTAAATATATAAATGAATAAGATAAGAGTACAAAAGCTCAATGTAGTCCTAGGATTCATTTTAATGAATAGAAAAATAATTCATACAACCATAAATTTATTTCATTAATAAGTATTCTATTGAAGTTGTGGATTTTTGTTTCAATTATTCAATTATTTTTAGGAACCTTAGTTTTTATGAATTCTGTATGTACATTAACCTAGAATACGGTCTGTCTACCAATTAATCGACTGTGGAGTAATTTAAAGTGGAGCATTTAATACTTTACTTGAGACATCAAAGATTATTGTGCCATAAGAAGGCTTTGTGCTTTTTCACTCCATATATAATGTTTTGAACAGGAAAATCTGGGGCATAATCACACAGGTTCTTTCCTGACTATGTCAATTGCCTTTTCTCTAAATCATGCTTCCACAATCTTCTGTTCATTGTCAACAACAAGAAAGAATGAGAGGATCTCTGGTAAGTTGCTTTTTATTTCTCATTTTTTACATTCCATTATAGGAAGCTAAGTTTATCCAAGATTTAAAAACAGATAAAAAGATTCAGCTTCAAGAACATGTTCCTAAATCAGGTAAAGATGGTTTTTACAATGAGTAGATTATATAATGTTACAGTCTGTCTTAGTTGAGGGCAGAATTGCTTCCAGTTTTCTGATGTGAGATAAAGTAGTCACACTTTTTTTTGATTCAGTGCCATTGAGGGGGTCACTTGTCATGTAACGTGGGCATTTGCTGGGAACTTGTCAGAGATCACCTCCTTATGAGTAAAGTTAAATGATGTTAAAGAGGTTTGACTGGAGTTTCTGAAATAGTTTGGTCACACACACAACTTCAAATGTTACAGATTACTTAGTAAGATACATGTAATTAAATTACTCTCCATACATGCTTCTTGGTCTTTGACTACATAAAACTTGATAATATTTGATGATATAGTTTGTGGTCTTCCTAGAAAGCCCTCTGTGTTTTTCCTAAAGTGTACTCACAAGATTTTCTTCTGTATTTACTATTTTCATTCTGTTTCCTACTCATAAGCTTTCATCATTTCTCTCTTTCTCTCACTTTTTATATGTTTTCCTACCTGTGTCTTCTTCTCTTTCAGTCCCCCTTCTCTCCATCTATCTCTCACCATTTTTCAAATGCTGTATCTGGGAACTTGTTTGCTTTACTGATGATTTTTTTTTGCTGACATGGCTCTAAGAATTGAAATTTTTCTTACCCACTCAGTTCCTTTTCTCTTTATGTCTGAGATGAGGATTTGCTGTGTTGCCATATTTGGTGTCTAAATTCAAAATTAATTGGATATACCTACCTCAGCCTCAACTATGCCTTTCTTGTGCTAGTATGGGAACAGGAACTCACAGGCCTCACAGTCAATCAGCTTCCTTCTTCACTGTTGGCATTACTTCTTTTTTAAAAATATCTTTTTGTATTGTAAAATAGTGTACAGAGGGGTTACAGTTACATGAATGCATTTCCTATAGAACATTGTTACCTCCTCTTTGTTTTCCCTATACAATTTCTTTCCTCCTCACCTCTGCAACTCCTCCCACCCTCCCTCATACAAATGATAAATTTCGTTTTCAACATAGTGTCTTGTACATCTCATTGTTACAGTGTGTCAGCCTGTGTCCCTATTTAAGCATTTTGTTTTTTTCCCTTCCTATCCTCAAATTAGAAAAATGCATATACAAGATGCAGGGCACCACAAACTACTACAGTGAAAACAAGGGTTATACCATGGGGAACATACCAAAGGAACAAAAAAAATCACATAATACATTATAAGTACATTAAAAACAATAGCAAGAAAGAAAAAGCACTCGGGTTCATGGCTTAGGGCTCATTTTGCTTCATATCATCTTTTATGATCATATGTACATAGCTTTTGACTATTTCTGCTTTTCTTAGATTTGTAGTAGTTATTGCAAATAAGGGAGACCATAGGACCTATGTTTCTTTGGGCCTGACTTACTTCACTTAATACAAGTTTTTCCAAGTCTTTCCATTTCCTAACAAATGTGGTGATGTCATTATTTCTGATGGAGACATAGAATTGCATGTGTGTGTATGTGCCGCGGACCGGCTCTGTCGGGACGACGGAGGACACCTAGTGGAGGTAACTGGAACAGGTCGGGAGATGGCAAACAGACAATTCACACACAAGAGGAGTGAATGCTGAGTGCGATTTATTGCAGAGGTTGAAAAGCTTTTATAGAAAAATGTCTCAATGAGAAAGGGCAAAAGGTTACACAATCTCGGTGCAAGACTTCGTTCTTGGGTGGTCACCAGCTGGTCGCCTGATCTTGTTTTTGGATGATGAGCTATGACCATAGGCACTTGTTCCAGGCTTTACTTCTATTTTTAAGAATAGCACAATACAATCAGTTTCAAGATGCTTATCACCTATTAACCATTAACCAGAGCATATGGGCAAGGTGTTGGACAGAAAGGCATGAACTCTAGTACTTTATTGTTACTTTTGTTTAGTTTTGCACTTTATGCATTTCAAATCTTTTCTAAGCAATTGTGCTTCTTTGCCATTCTTTAGAGGGTCCCAAAATTTGCGGCCAAAAATCATGTTATCAATATACTTAGTTAAATCTGGCCATATACCAAATTTAGGCTCATAGTGTCTTCTCTGTAACCCTTTCACATAATCATTTACTCTTCTCCATAGAAGCCTTAACTATCTTATAAGATCTTTCTTGTTCCTTCTTTTTTTTTTTTTTTGATAGTAAGCACCAAGGAGACCTAGATCTAGCAAGTCTCTCAGTAAATGGAAGAGAGTAATAGGAAGTTCTTTCTCCTAAGTAGTTTACCCAATGGTTGCCATCCTTATCATACACACCTGTAAAAGGCTATGGATCTGGGGGAAGTCTTTGGGGGTCCTCTAGATAATCGAGGATCCCACCATTTTCCTCTGATAAGCCATTGCCACCTTCCATCTACCAACCTTTTAGGAATCTTATTTAGCTTTTGGTCTAAATATCCCTCTACATCTTTCTTATCTACAGGATATCTATATGGGTTTATTGTATATGCTTCAGGATTAAAGGGAAGTCTCCAATTGCCATACACTAATTCTGCTCTAGCCATGCCTACAGCTTCTTGTAAATTTCTTACAAACAATTCCTTCTGCTGAAGTGATGTCATAAAACCCCCAATACTTTTATATTTACTTATGACTTGTCTAATAGCCTCCATAAGAGGGGCTTTCAGGGTAGCACTTAACTCTGGTGAGTTAGTCATAATCTCAGGACACTCATCGGATGTTGGAGTCATCATCACTTCCAAGAAAGAGCCCTGAATAAGGGAACGTTGAGCATGAGTAAGTAGAACAAGCAGCAGGAGCAGTAAAAGATTAATGGGCACTCCTATACAGCAAAGAAAAGAAAAACAGGAACAGGAACACATCTTTCCCAGGGGCTTGCCAGACTTTCCAGGAAGTAGGCCTCTTTGAAGCCCCATTCTCTGAAGTAGGCTTCTGTGAAGCCCCATTCTTAGAGGTAGGCTTCTGTGAGGCCCCATTCTCAGATCTAATAGCAGATGTTCCATGCTAAGCAGACTCCACTGGAGTGGGTGTAGCATGTATGTATGTGTGTGTGTGTGTGTATATATATATATATATATATATATATATATATGTATATATATGTATATATGTATATATCCATGTATGCATATATATACATATATATATATATATATATATATATATGTATATATACCATATTTTCTTCATTCATTGATCTTCTGCGGAGCATTGGGGTAGGTTCCATATTTTAGCTATGGTCAATAAAGGTGCAATAAACATATATATTTGTGCTGGTAGCTTTAGTATACCCTTGATTGTGATCGTTTGTGTAAATTCCAAAAACTGGGATTGCTGGGTCATAGGGGAGCTCTATTTGGAGTCTTTGAGGAGCCTCCATACTGCTTTCCAAAGTGATTGAACAGGTTTCATTCCCACAAACTATGCAGTAGGGTTCCCTTTGGCCACATCCCCTCCAGCATCTGCTGTTACTACATTTTTTGATTATAGCTATTCTAATTGGGATGAAGTGGATTTTCAATGTTGCTTGATTTGCATTTCTTTTTAGCGAGAGAAGTTGAGACTTTTTTTTTTTTTTGAAGGGTCCAGTCGTGGAGCCTGAACTCTTTGCTTGGGCGCTGTCCCTCAGCTCTTCAGCTCAAGGCTAGCGCCCTACCACTTGAGCCACAGCAGCACTTCCGCATTTTTCCTTTTTGCTTATGGTGTGCTGAGGAATCAAACCCAGGGTCTCAGGTATGCAAGGCAAGCGCTCTACCACTGAGCCACCTTCCCAGCCCCAAGCCTTTTTTTTTTAGAACGGCCTTGCCTCATTTGTTAGGAAATGGAAAGAGTTGGAAAAAATATGTATTAAGTGAGGTAAGCCAGGCCCAAAGAAACATAGGTCCCATGGTTTCCCTTATTTGCCATAATTAGTATATGTCTGAGATAATCAGAAATGGTCAGATAAGTTGATTTTAGACAAAATGAACCCTAAGATAAGGATTCAAATGTTTTTTTTTCTTTCTCGCGATTGTTTCTAACTTATTTGTAAGTTGAGCCTTTTTTAAAAAGTGTCTATTCGCCATTCTTATTTTCTCTTCACAGAAGATTCTCTTTAAGGCTTTAGCCGACTTATTTATTGGGCAGTTGTTTCTCTGAGGATTTGTTGTTGGGGATTTAATTTCTTGAGTTCCAGGTATATTTTAGATATGAGACTCTTGTTCATTTTATGACTAGTGAAGATGTTCTCCCAATCTATGGGCTTTCTGTTGATCTTGTTAGCTATATCCTTTCCAAGGCAGAAGTTCTGCAGTATTATGCAATCCCGTTTTTCCAACCTTTCTTTGATTTATTGTTTTCTGGGTCTCTATTAAGAAAATTTTGGCTAGTGCCAAGTATCACTAGAGTTTCTTTTTTTTTTCTGTAATGCTTTTAGGGTGTTTGCTTTGAATTTGAAGTCTTTCATCCATTTGGAGTTCATTCAGGTGCAGGAAGATACTTACAGATCTAGCTTCATTTAATACAAGTGACTAACCAATTTTGCCAGTACCATTTACTAACGAAGTTGTCTTTCCTCCATTCTATTTTTTAGCTCTGTTCTCAAAGTTTAGGTGACTATAGGTCTGTGTGTTCATTTCTGGGACTTCAGTCCTATTGCATTGGTCCTCAGGTCTGTTCTTGTGCAATTACCAAGTTGTTTTGATTACTATGCCTTTGTAGTACAGTTTGAAATTTCGTAGTGATATTCTACCAGCACTGTTCTTTCTGGTATGGATTGTTTTTGCTATTTGGGGTCTTTTATCATTCCATATAAATTTCTGGATTGCTTTTAATATTTCATTGAAGAATGAGGTTGGAATATTGATAGGTATGGCATTGAATTTGTCGATAGCCTTTGGAAGCATTTTCATTTACACAATTTTGATCCTTCCATGCCAGGAGCATGGTAAGTTTTTCCACTTGCTAAGTTGTGCTTTAATTTCCTTTTTGGCATTATCATTTGAGCCACACCTCCTCCAATCTGTTGATTAGCTGCTTAATTTGAGTTGTCTACCCATTCTGACTTCCAGAACTCAGCGTCCTTAGTAGCTAGGGTAGTATGAGAATCTTGAGCCAGAAGTATTTGTGATGTTTTGTTTTTACTTACTAGAATATTAATCTTTAACAGCTAATTGGATACTACAATAAAGTTAGATTATTGTTAATGGCATATGTAAAATTAATATTCAATCTAAGCTTCAGTATTTCATGTTTCAATTAAGTGTTGTATTTTATTTCTAATAATTGTAGCTATTCTTCTAACTGTGGTACATTTTCTTCACTAACCTTAAGCTCACACAACTCCATGCAGAAATTGTTTCAAAATTAATTTAATTTATTGTTGTTATAGTGGTGATGTATGGGGAAACTACCAGTCCTTGGGCCAGTTAATGAGTACCTTTCCTTTCATGCTGTGTCTGCCATACCCTCACTCTCTCACAATCTTTCCCTTCTTGACTCATGACTTATATAGCTTACTTTCATCAATGCCTAATGACCACCACAGATGCACTTTTTACCCCATTACCTTCTATTTCTCAGGCTTTCCCCCACCCTCCAGAAGATATCCATGTGAATACACCATACATATTTAAACCTTTTTTTTTTTTTTTGCCAAATGTGGGCCTTCAATTTGGAGCCTATCCTGGGACCATTTCTGATCTTGATTTGCTCAAGTCTATAACTCTTCCACTTGAGCCACAGTGCCAGTTCCTAATTTTTCTGTTTATGTAGTGCTGGGGAATTGAACCTAGAGCTCCCTGAATGGTACACCAGTACTGTACCCCAAATTATTTGGTTTTGTTTCAGAGGTGAAGTAAGAAAGTAGCTACATTTAGTATTCTATAAATCATTACAGTAGAATACATTTATTTGAGATCCATTGGAATTTCCCTGTGTTTATTTCACTCATAGAATACTACAAATATATTCCGTAATTTTCATGTATTTATAACCTTTTTATTTCTCATATTGATTTCTACAATATTTGGCTTCAGATTTACTTTTAATCTAGGCATATGTGACTTGGCAAATGTAACACATAGAGTTTTATAAACAGCATTAAGTTTAACATAATGGCATCCATGTGTGTGTTTGTGTTGATTTTTTGTCTGGTTGTTATAGATTAATGATAGTATAACTGCATGGTCTTTTAAACATGTCTGTATACTTTGCTTTTCAGCATAAATTTTTTATTATCAAAATGCATGATCTGTTTGTTAGGATCAATGGTCTGTATCTGTGGTCTTATATTTTGGGCTAATGCTTATTTCTTACATATTATCACTATTTGTATTTTTCATTATTAATTTTTGCTCATAGTATCTTTCCATTTTTTTTATTTTTAGTTCTCTCTATTCCATGTCTTTGGATTGCTCATTAAATTTTCTTTTTTCTGCTCATGTCAGACAGTGCCTTATATATTTACTATATTTTACAATATAAATATGGCTTTATTTTGATGGAAATTTTGCTAGTTAATATCTGTTTGTCTCTTCTGATATTTATTTCTTATTTTGCTTCTATGTAACCTGCACACTCCTCAAAGCCCCTGTAAATCACCTCTCATATAAACTACAGGCATTCTCCTATACACTGTAAATCACCACTGATACCTATTAAAAATTAAAGCTGATGTAAATAGTTGTTATATTGCATTGTTTATAGGATAAAATAAGATTGCGCATTCAATACAGATGCCACACTTTTTCAAAGATTTGTTTCTATGTTCCCTTGAATTTGTTCATCTAAAAATAGACAAGGCCTGCAAGAATTTTTGGAAAGGGTATTATGATCTTAGTATAATCTAGTCTGGTAATTTGACTGGTAATTTTCTTCATATAGAAATAACTAGAGATAGCCGAATCCTAGCTAGTCATGAGGCTGAGATCTGAGGATTGCGGTTCAATGCCAGCCTGGGCAGGAAAGTCCGTGAATGTCTTATCTCTAATAAACCAACAGAAAACTGGAAGTGGCACTGTAGCTCAAGTGGTAGAGCACTAGCCTTGAGCTGAAGAGCTGAGGGACATCACCCAGAGTTCAAGCCCCACGACTAACAACAACAAAAAAGAAAAAAGAAAAGAATAGAAAAAGAAAAAAGAATAAAAAGAAATAACCAGAGATTTCATGTAAAGAACAAAAGCCATTCTCAGGCCGAAGCATAGAACTTCAGCAGATTTAAAATATGCAGGAAAATTGTTATACTATAGAACTGCAAGAAAATGAATTTCCTATGTTTTTGGATTCTTTGTTAGGAACACAATGGAAATAAACTTGCTGGATGCACTTTTAGTAGGAACATTAAAACTACAATATTATCATAGTAGCAGCATATAGCATAATGTAGTTATGTTGCAATGGAATTGAATCGAATTTTTAACCTATTTATAAATCTGTCTATTCCCCTTTTAATTTTTTTTTTTTTTTTTGTCGGCCGTGGGGCTTGAACTCTGGGCCTGGTCGCTATCCCTCAGCTCTTCAGCTCAAGGCGACCGCTCTCTCTACCACTTGAGCTACAGCGCCACTTCCTCCCCTTTTAAATTGTGGTAGAATTAATTCTTTGAACTCAGGCCCCCATAGTTGTGAGGCAAGTACCATATTAATTGATCGATATGCAGGGTTCACTGTTGGGTCTTTGACCATCCCACAAAAGACGGAAGGGGTCCGAGGAGGAAAGGTAAGTGTGGTGCTCGCCCATTCCCCAGCCTCCCTCAGCCCAGGAGACAATCAGACACAATGGGGAGCCAAATCCAGCAGGTAGAAAAACTCCTTTATTAACAGAGCAGCCCCTTTTAAAGACAAAAAGGGCGGGTGGCATGGCAAGGGGGGAAGAGGAACCAATCACTGTCAAGGTCACACCCTATAATGCACCTGAGCCTTCACGGGCTGGTTAGGCACTGATTGGCAGATCAATTGGGCTCTGCCCACTCTACTCTCTCCCAGCGCCATCTTGGCTGCCCATGTACTCTACAGTAAATTAGGCTCTGCCCACTCAACACCCTCTCAGTGCCATCTTTGCTGCCCATGTGCTCCACAGTTCACAAATTTTGTTTTTAAAACACATAAGGAATTTGCATTCCTTATGAATCATGAATATGGTGCTATAAGCTTTCTCTTCACAAGAGAAATTATATACAATATGTTTTCTATACATTCTTTTACCTACACATGTACCATTCATTTATCTATATGTTTACCCTTTTAATATTCTTGTCCTCTGTGTAGATCTATGTTAGCAATTTTTATTTTTCTCTTGATGCAGAATAATTTTTATAGCACTTAAAATGAAGACGTGTTAATGATGCATTGTCTTTCCCTAGGAATACCTTCAATGTATATTGTTAGAGGAGGCCCTTTGCCCAATGGTTGTGTATTGAAGTCTATTTTCTTTCAACACTTTATAGATATATTTCCTTTCTGTGTGTTAATCATCATTCACCTCTGATAAGTCAAGCATGACTCTATTGGAGGGATTGTTATATTGTTACCCATTGTTGATTTGTAATGGATTTCAATTTGGGAATAAAAAAATTCTTTCCTTTTAGATACTGTAAAACAAATTAGTGCCATATTTTATTCTGATTTTAAAACTTCTATATTTTTTAGATCATGTCCCAATTAATACTTTTTTTCTCTATCCATCTCGTGGTGGTTATATTTCACATTTTTGGGTGGTCAAGTTGAACATTCCTTAACTCTCTGTCCATTTACAACCATCCTTCCATTAAGGACTGTTAAAATGCAAAGCAGGTTAGGAAAAATTTTATGGTAATAAATATGTATTTGGTATGGCATGAAGTAGGCAATGTTCAAAAATGTTCATGCTAGCAGTTCATTTTTACTTATGAAGGAAACATATGGCTATCTATGGCCATAGTTTTATATCTAGAAATTTAATAAATGATTAACATGGGATGTTTTATTGTGTGAGTTAAATTAAATCTTATGAGAGCCAAATCATTCATTTATTATTTTTGAGCACTTTTAATCCCTGTAACATTCACCTGGACACTGTGTTTTTGTAGATCTACTAATGTGTTATGTATTCCACCTGATATAATGACCATGTTATGATTGCTATTGAGAGCATTATTTAATAGAAAATCTAAATAGGATTTTCAGTAAGGCAGAATATGAAAATGAAGGAAATATATCTGTTTACTTCATTGTTATTATATTAACAAAATATTACCAAAATAAGCTAAACACACACTTTCCGAATCCTACTTATATTTAATGTTGTCTTGCTAGATTATTAACTTCTTAGAACTGTTTTCTTGTCTTTATTGCTGGAACCAGAAACGTGTTCTAAATATTAGAAAAACTTTGTATGTGTAATTACCAAGTTACTATGGAGGTAAATATTTCTACTTTGATTATATTTTCTCTCATTTTATAGATAACACAGAAAGTTCCAAACACATTCTGTAAGAAAAAAGCATATATGTAGAAGAATGAAATTCCAGCGTTGGTGTTCTCATGACTCAGGAATAATAAATTGATGGAATGTGCCCTTACAGAAATTGGTGTCATTTGATGATGTGGCTGTGGAATTCAGCTGGGAGGAGTGGCAGGAATTCAATATTTCTCAGAGGACCGTGGGTAGAGATGCGATGCTGCAAACCTATAGCATGCTGTTGTACTTAGGTGAAATATCACATTCACTTGAAAGGTCAAATAATTTTTTTGTGGTAGTGGAGCTTGAAATCTGAGCGTTGGTACAGTGTCTAAGATCTTCAGTTCAAGGTGAGCACTCTACCACTTGAAAAACAGCATCTCTTCATGCTTTCTGGTGGTTAATTGGAAGTAAGGGTCTCACAGCTTTCATACCAGGGCTGGTTTTGTACCGGGATCCTCAGTTCTCAGCCTACTGAGTAGCGAGGATTACAGGCGTTAAACACTGGTGCCTGAAAGATGATTTTTTTAGTAGATATGTGAATATTTATCAAACTATCAATGCTATTTGAATGTAAGATTCCAGTCTGTGGGAAGTGTCATTTGTTTCTAAGGAAAGCTTCAGGTGGATAATATGCATTCTGAGGCAATTTTATTCTCATTGTTCAAGAATCCAAATCTGCAGTTTGACAAAAGTTCCAAACTATATTCCTTGAAGAGGAGACTGTCTTCCTAAAATTGAAGTGATTATTGTGGATGGATATACAATCTAGAAAACACATACATACATACATACACACATACATACATACATACATACATACATGCATGCATGCATACATACATAAAACACTCTCTCTCACACACAAATATAACACTATTTGAAGTATGAACTGGAAATCACTAGCTTAGCAGGTTTGTTTATAATCCAAACCTTTTACTGGGTACAGTGGTTCACACCTGTAATCCTAGCTCCTCAGGAGTCTCAAATCTGAGCCTTTCAGTTTGAAATGAGAAATGCCAGGAAAGTCTCCATGAGACTCTTATCTCAAGTTAAACACTCATGAACTGAAAGTGGAGCTACGACTCAAACTAATAGAATGTTAGCCTTGAGAAAAAGAATTGAGTTTAAGCCACACAACCTGCAAAGTTAATCCAAAGCTGGGGGAAAGTCAACCATGGAGCCAATGAGAAATGAGAAAGAAGATTTAGGAGCAACCTGGTAAAGAGGATATCTGAAATCTTAGAAGAGTTTTGACACAGCATGAGCAATAGGTGTCCACTCTTTCTTATTAACAGGGCACTGTGTTCTTAAACCTCATTGACTGTCAAGCTGGAGCAAGATGAAGAGACACATATGGGAGAAGCCTCGTACAAATTTCACAGGTGAGTTAAAGCATCTTGCATAGTAATCTTGGATCCAGAACCCAGCTGGTAACTTCATTTTGCTCTGTTCTGACCAATAATATTCCTAGTTCCCCTGAGTCCCATGTGTGGCAGAAAACTGGGTGATCCTTAGTGTTCAATTTGTGAATCAAAAATGCATGTAGATGCATACTGAACTGTGCATGGCAGTAAAGTTAAAGTTAGCAATTCTTTCTCTTTGTGGAAAATGTTCTAACAATAAAGAAAATGAGAAATGTCAAGCATGAGACTTAGTTTTTCTTGAAACTAGGACTAGGCAGGCATAGCAAATGAGTGTGCTATCCTCTGATAGGATAAGGTAGTTAGAGGCTACAATACAGAAGCAAAGCTTTTAGTTTTCAGGGAATGTTTAACTAGGTGGCGAGCTGACGTGGCTTTGGTCTTCCATGAGTCTGAGGGGCAGGAGTATCAGAAAAATACATTTGATGAGACTTTTTCTAAGATGGAGAGAAATCTATTTTAACATTCTACAGATACTTAAAGTAATTCACAGTAAGAACTTAGAACTGAAGAGATGTGTTTATGAAACCTTATTCTCAGGTGAAAGGCAAAAGTTTTTATTAAAAAGGTACAATATCCAAAGTTAGAAAATACTCTTCATCCAATGTTTGAGAAGTAAAGTAGCACAATATACAAATTATGTTAAGAAAATAAAACTACACAAAGTAGGTATTCCCCTACGATCTAACAAAACAATATTTGGGAAAAAAACCAAAGAATACTAAATACTAAAGTATACAGGCTAAAACACTAGCAGTAAAGAGTTTGGTAATTTGTGTAAATTATTCTTCTGATATAAAAGAGAAGAAAAAACTGAAACACAGAAAAACTTTTTCCATCATAAAATATCTGTATTACTTTCCTAATCAATACACTGTGGTGAAGGAAATTTATTTCTCATCAATTAATTCATACTTTAATATTTTAAAATCTGTAACAGTTAAGATGTTTTACATTAAAGTGTATTTGTATCTCATTTATATTTTTGTCTGCTTTTAATGACTCATTTCATATGTTCAAAAAGGGGAGCATGTGATGAAGACTTACCAGCAAGGTTCAGATGGATGTCTGTGTGAAGTAGCTGTCACAAATATTAACAAAGGGGACCAAAGAGTGAGATTAGTATCAATTTTTAACTTGACCTCAAAACAGAAGCCAGATCTGAATAGGAATGACGGGAACTCCTTAAGGATGAAGACTGTGGAGTTCATTCAGTGTCAGAATATGCCCCCATATAGTGAGCCTGGTGAAATGCTGTCTGTATATGTGCCTGTGAGTCTCCTGTAGTTAAAAAAATTCCTTAGATATTCTGATGCTTTAAGACAAAATTATGAGGGTCCAATGAGCTTCCACGTTTTGAATATGGAGGAGGGGAGATATTCAACTCAGAGACTATATTCTTTCAACATAATTGGGTTTTTGTCAGAGATCCCACCTATAATCATAATGAATATAGAGAAGAATATGATAATTGTGCTCTTCTTGCCCAAGAAATTGTCAGGGAGGAAGGAAAACACCTGAGAGCACTATATGTGGAAAATGATTCAGAATGGAGTCATACATCACTTTGCATCATAGAATACACACAGGAAAGAATTCTTATGTATGTCACAAATGTGGAAATTATTTCACACAGAAGTCAGAACTTACTGTTCCTCAGAGAACACATACAGAGAGAAACCTTATGAATGTAACAAATGTGAAAAGTTTTTCAAATGTAAGTCACACCTTCATCTTAATGAGAGAACACACACGGGAGAGAAACCTGATAAATGTGATTCATATGGAAAGTCTTTCACCCATAAGTCATAATTTAATATCCATCAAAGAACACACACAGAGAAAAACCTTATGACTGTAACACATGTGGAGACTATTTTATTCATAAGTCACACCTTTGTCATCATCAGAGAACACACACAGGAGAGAAACCTTATGAATGTAATGTGTGTGGCAAGTCTTTCACCCAGAAGTCACAACTTACTGTTCACCAGAGAACACACACAGGACTGAAACCTTATGAATGTAACAAATGTGGAAAGTATTTCGGACATAATTCATACCTCAGTGTGCATCAGAGAACACACACAGGACAGAAAACTTATGAATGTAAGAAATGTGGAAAATGTTTTACCAGTAAGACATAACAGTCTTCATCAGAGAATACACACAGGAGACAAACCTTATCAATGTGACAAATGTGCAAAGTGTTTTACTCATAAGACACCACTTTATCATCATCAGAGAACACACACAGAAGAGAAACCTTATGAATGTACTGTGTATGGAAAGTCTTTCACCCAGAAGTCACAACTTATTGTCATTCAGAGAACACACACAGGACAGAAACAATATGAATGTAACAAATGTGGCAAGTACTTCACCTGGAGTTCTCAGCTCAGGAATTATAAGATAATCCACACACATGAGAAAACTTAGGAATCTGATAAATATGGAAAATCTCATCTGGAAGTAAAATCAGTTTGCATCAGAAAACCCAAACAGGATAAAACTTTGTGAATGTAGCAAATATGCTCTCTTTTACCCAGAAGGCATATCTCATGGTTCCAAATTGAATGAACTCAGGAGAAAAATCTTATGAATGAAAAAACTGTAGAAAGTTTTCTAAAAATCATACTTAAATTTTAATCAGAAAACACACCAGAGAAAAATATTATGAATAAAACAAGTATCAAAAAAGTCCTTCTCAAGAAGTCATGCATGGATGAGTTTCCATAGAGCACACACAAGAAAGAAAATTTATGGATAATATCAGTGTAGAAAATCTCACTTCAAAGGCATACCACAGTGTTCATCAGAGAACTGACTCACATAAGAGAAAAGAAAACTAATAACAAATATACAATGACTTTTACTGTGAAGTCAGTTGTCAGTACATCCAAGACCATAAACAGGAGAGAAAATGTGTGTATAATAAATGTAGACAAATATTTAGTCAGAAGCGACATCTCTAGAGGTTTCAGAGACCTGGTGACATGACAGAATGCCGAGTGGACATTAGAGGATGTATTTCAAGCAGAAATCAACCTTCAGCCAGCATTAGGGCACTCACACACACACACACACAAAAACCCAACATAGGAAAACGTTTGGCAGTAACATTTGTAAATCATAGAGAAATCCTTCCTGGCAGAGTTAAGCTAGGTGTAACAGGAAACTACACACTGTGCCAACATTTCTCATCCCCTCATTGTGTAGAATAGGGATGATTTACCTTTATGTTATTCCAGGGTTGGACAAAGTGATGGATAGAAATTACTTCCAGGCTTGACATGTAATTAAGATAGTGAAGTTGTTGACTTGTGTCTTTTATATTAAGGTATGTCTGTTCGAGAAAATTTAATAAACTTTTCTCAGAAATAAGATATCTGGACCTTTGAGATTGGACTCAGATCATGCAATGTGTTTTTGTAGTAATAAATGGTGGGGGGATTATTATGCTGTAAGCCAAGGACATGGGAGCATTGATTTCTGTACTTCTCCCTAAAACTCTTCCACTGTTTGTGTGCTTTGTGCATTATAACACTATTACCATTCCATTTCAGTTTTTGAAGTGAATCTGTCTCATCATCTTTCATCCCCAAGTTCATTAAAAATTCAGAAAACAAGAAAGAATACACATTTTGGAATACGTTTTTTGTGTGGGTACAAGTCTTGTAGCTTGAACTCAAAACCTAGCCACTTTCCTTAAGTGATTTTGCTCAAGGCTCCACTTCTAGTTTCTTTGGTGGGTAAATGAAGACATGTGGGTTTGGCTGAGTAACCCCAAAATGACTTCAGCAATTCCTTTTTTATATTTAATTAATTACTGGTTATGTATCAGTTGTGATTGATTCACTTTTAGTCCATCCTGTTGTTCTCTGAATGATTATAATAAAACACCAGTGTGGATGATGTGAAGAGCATGTGTTTTCTCACTGTTATGGAGGGTGAAAGTGAATTTCTCAGGAGGAGAAATTGCTTTTTCAATTCCATGAAGATGGCTGTAACAAATCACAATCAGATATAGTTTTGCTAAAATTAATTCTGCAGCAATTAAAAAAACTAGATTCATGAAAAAATTAGAAACAAAAGGTACCTAGAATACTTAAAGAAATGCATGGCATTATAGAGATAATCAGAAAGAGGTAGGACTGTGCTAGATATTTGGCACGGTAGAATACAGGTAGAAAAATCATCCTTCTGGCTGTCTAATGCATAGGTAGGTACATCATGTATGTTTAAGTAAAAGGTGATGCTCCATATTTTTATTGTGTAGTTATTACATAACTAAGATTCAGGACACATACATTCCTTTGTGATGAGAAGTATGCAGTTATATTGAGTTAAATAACCAGGTACAGAAATATATTGTGCAATGTGACACAAAAATGACACTTAACAAAAATGAAATCACATTCTTATGGAGATTGGGAGAAAATTAGCTGACCATCTGATACTAATAATTACTTCATAATCAAACTATTTACTTAGAAATTTTATTGCACCTATTTTGAAGTATAATATTATGTTCCGTATTATCATTGTGCAGTGATTGCATATCCAACACTCAGAACACATATATTTCTATTAATGAGAAGAAAGCTCTCATTTGCAATCTCATGGAAGGCCAAGAAAGATACAACATCAGGAGAAATAACCAAGCACACAAAGACATTGAGAAATCTCTCAAAAATAGGACCATGTTCTCAGAGAAATTGAGAGTAAAATAGCTGTTTCCACAGGCAGGGAGAGATTGAACCATGTGTTAGAATTATAGGCTATTAGCATTAAATTCTGTTGTTTTATTCCATATTAAGTGAATTTAATTTACAATTAAATATGTAATGCAAATAGAAAACAATCGGAATGATTCTCTGTTCAAATTTTTGATCTTTTTAATCCTTTGGTTGCCTAAATTGACCTGAGTCAGTGTGTATTTTGGATATTTTTGAGTGTGGCATGTGTTTAAAGGATCAAATTGTTGATAGTTTATGTTTACTTTTCTAGGTGAATATGCAAATATTCTTAAAGAATTCTTCCTTGACTAACAAAAGTTGTATTTTATGTACTACCAGTCTATACTTTTAGTTAAATATTTATTTGTTAAATAACATGTTGCTGAATTTCTAAGGTATAATATTTTGTGAAATAAAAATTGCTACAAGAAAATTGCCACTTAGTAATGTGAGCAAATGCCTTCACTGAGAGGAAAGTCACATAGAAAGAACAGAGCAAACAGAGAGAATGGTGAAAGAAATCACAGGTTTGCAGTGTGATGTCTTGGATTCAAATCAAATATGGAATCTATACATTGTCTAGATTCCTCTGTGCCAAAGTTGCATTTTTGGAGTTTGGTAATGTTAACCCTTCTTATATTATTCCAGTTGGTTAACCATGGTGAAGTACAGGTTATCCTTAAGTATATTTACTTTATGTGGCCAAATAATTTGCAAGTTATAGATAGTATCTGCTTTTTCCTGTATCCTCAACCTAGTCTGGAAGACTTCCTCAGATTCCCAACACTACTTGGTGATGGTAATAAAAAAAAAGAATCTACTTGGTGTTGAAGACTGAGCTCCCTCGACTCTTGAGTCCTCTGCATGATGTCATAGGATTGTGAGCCAGAAGCAATTCCCAATTATTTTTCAATCCTTATGCAACAAAGTGATCCTGAGCAGAATAATGCTCTAAGAGAGAGCTTGAGCAAGGGGATCATTCATATCATGAATCTGCCTACTGCTCCTACATTTTCATTTTCTGATGCAAAGTAGGGCAGCTTCTTCTAAATAATGTTCTAGAGGACATTAGGAAGATCATGACTATGATCATCCTTTTCCAGCCTCTCACTCTCAGAGGCTTTGGGGAGTCTTCCTTATCACTAGGTTACCCCATATGTGAACAGTGTTCTGTACTGCACTCAAGATGGCTCAGAAGAGTAGTTAAAGTTAAGGAATGAAGGCCCTATATGCTGTAGGACTGATACTTCACATATTCATTAGAAGATGGTAGATGAATGGATCAAGAAAATGTGGTATATATACACAATGGAATTCTATGCCTCCATCAGAAAGAATGACATTCCCCCATTTGTTAGGAAATGGAAAGGTTTGGAAAAAATTATATTAAGTGAAGTAAGCCAGGCCCAAAGAAGCATAGGTCCCATGGTTTCCCTTATTTGCAATATCTAGTATAGGTATGAGTCAAGCGGAAAAGGTCAGATAATGTGATGTTAGGAAAATGAACCCTTAAATATGTATTTTAATGTTTTCGTTTCTTTCATGCATGTGTTTCTAACGCATTTATAAGATTATTTCTTTGTTGCTTTGTATGTCCCTCCCCCACAGTGAAACCCCTCTTTCACTATATTTGATGTCAGTATAACATGTGGAGGAGATGGGGACAAACAAGTGGTTTAAGGATTCAGGTGGACCTGTTGCAACAATGAGAAGTACAAAATGTCATGTCAAAACCAGCTTTACAATGTCGGTGTGGGGGGGGAGGGGGGTATAATTGGGTGGGGGGAGGGGGGTAAAATTGGGTGGGGGGAGGGGGGAGGCGGGGAAGGGAAGTGAAGGGTAAACAAAGGAGGAGGCTGCAATGCTTGGTAAGAAATGTATGCATTATCCTGCCCATGTAATTGTAGCCCCTCTGTACAGTATGTTCTCAAATAAAATAAAATACAATTAAAAAAAAAAAAAGAAGATGGTCACAACTTTCTGCTGATTACTGATCTGAACCACAGAGTGCACAGGGGCTAGTTTAGCTAAGAAGAGCAACTTTCCTGGTCAGGTCCTCCTCACCAGCCGTGGGACTCTGTAAGTGCAACCCTCACTAGTTGTTTCAGAACAAAGTAGCAGAGTTTGATCTGCCTTGTAGATATCCAGACACTGCCCCAGTCTGTAACTCAAACAAACCACTCACTGCGGATAACCAGGCTGCTTTTCCTCCATCACCCAATGTCCAGGTCACTGTCCTGATGACATTACTCCTTTTCATCACTTTCCCAGTAGCCCCAGTACTGGTCCCCAGTAACAGAGACTTGAGTTATCAGCACTTTCTCAGTCATTCTCCCCTGAAAACTCACCTACAATTTCTGCATTTTCATGTCTAGAATTCTCTATTTGGACGTATACATGAGGAAGAAGATGATGTAAAATTTCTGTTTCATAAAATTCAATTGTTGCATTTACCTTTTTCCTTGTGTTTGCACCCACAGGAAAATATTTTTAAAAGTGGTTTAATCGCAGAACCTTAAATGAAAACTTAGTAATTTAATGGAATTTTGTTTCACAGTTAAAATTAAGTACAGATATAGCAGAATTTTTTGAAAAGGTGAGGAATATAGATTAGGTAACATTAAGTAGTCTCATGTATAAAAGCAGCATTCAGAAACTCTGGAAGAATGTACCTTCATACCAATAGCTCAGATTTCCCATTTCTCAGGACTTTATACAGGAACTTGAGGATGTCCGAAATGTTCATAAATGTTAACCTCTTTGCTCTGAGTAACAGTTGGAGCACAAGGCAAGACTTCATTCATTATCTCATCTTCATGGTGCGAGGTCACGATAGAATGATTACCATACACACTTCCATAGACAATATTGTTTCAAAACATAAATTCCACAGTCATGTTACTATAATGTCTGGACATGAAATCATTTTCAAATGACAAAACATGTGTAAAAATCAAAATGTTCTTTCACTGACTGAGAAAATTTCAGGGTGAATTAAGGATATAGGTGATGTAAAAACAATGAAATTGGATAGGAGGAAGCCCTGTCTGCAAAGCCACTGGAGCTTGTTAGCTGCGAGGTCCAGGGACAGAGTGTCAACCTCAAGGCTGCTGCTTCCACTATACAGAGACCATTAAACTACTGTGTGTCCTCCACCACTTACTCTCGACACAGAACATCCAGTCATGGATACAAGTGAGCTGGTGCAGAAGGCCAAAGTGGCTAAGGAGGCTGAGTGATATGGTGACATGGCAGCCTCCATGTAGTCTGTAACTGAGAAAGGAGCTGAATTATCTAATCAGGAAAGGAATTTTCTCTCAGTTGCTCATAGGAACCCATACGAACTCATTTGTTCAAATGACCCATGGAGGGTCATTTCAAGTATTGACCAAAAGATGGAAGGTGCTGAAAAAAAGCAGCATATGCTGCAAGAACACATAAAGAATTGAGAACGAGCTAAGAGATATCTGCAATGATGTACGTTCTCTCTTGGAAAAGTACTTGATCCCTAATTCTTCATGAGCAGAGAGCAAATTCTTCTATTTGAAAATGAAGATAGACTGCTATCACTACTTGGCTGAGATTCCTACTGGTGATGACAAGAAAGGGATTGTGAATCAGTCAAAAAAGCATACCAAGAAAGTTTTGAGATCAACAAAAAGGAAATGCAGCCAATGCATTCTATGAGAAGAGGTCTGGCCCTTAACTTCTCAGTGTTCTGTTATGAGATTCTAAACTCCCCAAAGGAATCTTGCTTTCTTGCAAAGACAGCTTTTGATGAAGTCATTGCTGAACTTGATACATTAAGTGAAGGCTCATAGAAAAAGAGTATGCTAATAATGTAGTTACTGAGAGACAAGTTAGCATTATGGACATCAGATACCCAAGGAATGAAGAAGAAGCAGAAAAAGGAGGGGAAAACTAACCAGCCTTCTGACTCTTGTCTGCCTCATTTATCAACCATGCTGCCCCAGAAATAGTTTCTCATTCACAATTAATGACAGGTTTGTATAAATTCTATTTGAATTTCTGTATTTCCCATGTGTATTTTTTGTTTAATATTAAGGGAGGAGAGTGGGTTAACATTTATTATCTGTCTTCATCTTCAGATGACCAATATGAGGATTTGTTATTTTATACAAGTTATAAACATTTGGCATATACTTTGGTACATGGTGACTTCACAGTGCTAAAACTGTTTCCATGTCTAAGCCAAGACATCTTCCTATATATTAGTTTGTACTCGTAGGGCATAAAAGGGAAAATTGGTTCCAGTCAAAGGTGTAGTTATCATGGGTATTATAAAGTTTTGGAGAAATTTCAGGGCTGTGGCACAAACAGATATTCCATTATTATTCCATGTTGGAATCAAGTATTTCTGTGGAAACGTCTATCTCAGTGTGCAACTTTTGGCTATATGACCAGAAATGTTCTTTAAGACAAAATTATGACCGATTAACTCCAGATAAGGGCAGAAACGATTCACATTCAATTATTTGTAAAATTATCTTCTGTTTGCTCTCATTATTTTTTCTACACACTTTATTTGTATTTCAATGTTTTAGCCAACCTAAAATCTAATGTAGAAGTAAAGTTGCAGTAAAAATGAACTCCTTGGTATTCATTATTCATGTGTATCAAGCACAGCAATTAACAAAAAAAAAAACCCTGTGTATTTAACTTGATTTTAGGGTATTTTTTTCTTTTGTAAACTTTTTTTTTCTTGATACGAGCCTCAAATGCATTTACAGTATAAAAAAGTTAACAGGCAAATAACTTAAGACTATGGCCTGCTTTGTTTAATGTCTTTTGAAATTTTCATGACCAATCCAAGCATAATTGTTAAGACCACATGTATAAAGTTCATGTAAGTGGAATAAAACATTTTTTGGGGGGGGTCCAGTCTTGGGGCCTGAACTCTGGGCCTGGGCGATGTCCTTCAGCTCTTCAGCTCAAGGCTAATGCTCTACGACTTGAGCCACAGCACCATGTCTAGCTTTTTTCTTTTTGTTTATATGGTGCTGAGGAATCAAACCCAGGGCATCAGGCATGCAAGGCAAGCATTCTATCACTGAGCCACCTTCCCAGCCCGAATAAAACATTTTTTGAGTGAACTTTTCAACTACTTTCTCTACAACTTTTCATGTAAACTAGTCTTTTGATTTGAATCTCCTCCAAAGAAATTGTACATTATAGAAAATTCTTCCTTAGTCTCTTTTGGCAGGTAATGGGCTTTTTCCAAGTTAAAGTGCAAAGTTCATCATAACAACAAAACTTATCATAAAAGTAACATTAAAACATAAAAACAAAAATCTAATTACCAGGCTGGGAAGGTGGCTCAGTGGTAGAGTGCTTGCCTTGCATGCATGAGGCCCTGGGTTCAATTTCTTAGCACCACATAAGCAGAAAACAAAGCCAGAAGTTGTACTGTGGCTCAAGTGGTAGAGCACTACTTGTGAGCTGAAGAGCTGAGGGACAGCACCCAGGCCCATAGTTCAGGCCCATGAATGACCAAAAAAAAAAAAAAAAGAAGAAGAATTTAACTACCGACCACTTCCCATATTCCCAATTCTACTAACAACTCAAAAACAAAAGTTTTATCTTTTGGGAAGGGGAAATTGATTTAAAAACTAATATGTTCTAGTTAAAATTTTAGTATATGGCATTTTCTAAATTAAGCAGCCACAATGCTCTTGGCCCTTCATGACAGTGGGTAGCATTAACTAAATTCTGTGCTTGCAAATCAGTTTTTGTTTTTGAGAATTTCTCGATACAGTTTGCCTTCAATTTTGGTCATTCTGTTTGTCAGGTGCACAGGATTACCTTTTTTTAACCTTCTGGGTTGTCACCAATGATTCCTCTTTGGTGACTGTGTTCTTCAGAAAAGGCCACATGATCTTTCTGGCTCTACTCACTGTCTAAGAATACTTGCTTTCTTTGCTTCTATCCCACAAACTATTTCCAACATCCTATACTGCACCACCTCTCTGAGTAGTTGAGGACATTGTGTATCTCCTATAAACTCTATTCTGAATGGTCTGTCTGTCATATTTGCCTTTAAATCTTTCTTTTATTTATTTATTTTTTTGGTCGGCCATGGGGCTTGAACTCTGGGCCTGGGCAATGTCCCTCAGCTCTTCAGCTCTACCACTTGAGCTACAGCGCCACTTCCGGTTTTCTGGTGGTTTATTGGAGATAGGAGTCTCATGGTCTCTCCTGCCCGGGCTGGCTTTGAATGGCGATCCTCAGATCTCAGCCTCCTGAGTAGCTAGGATTACAGGCGTTAGCCACCAGCACCCGGCTGCCTTTAAATCATTCTACTCTCAATAATGATAAAACTATTAAACCTAAATCTCACCTTACAAAATATTTCCTCAGTACTTTACAGGAAACACCAAACAAAAATGCCATTTTAAAAGGTGTATTTTTTCTTACAGAATGTAAGATTCTCTAAAGCAGGGGCAATATTTTCTGTATGTTTTCTTTTGCCTAGCACATTGTAAATGCTCAATAAATACTGATGAGCTGAGGTAAAAGAGTCTGCTTTCATTGTTTGAATTATCAGCCACACCAATTACTATTTTTGAGTTTGATATAGTTTTAAAATAAAAACTTTGCAGTTATTTCAAACACTGTCATATATGTATATAAACACACACATATATAACTTGGGTGTAAACAGTAAGATTACATTTACCTAATTTAAAATATAAAATCAGTGCTATATATAAATCAGTACAAACTCATGCAGTCAATTGAATCCATCCAGACTCCTTTCTAACACCTGGAAACTTATCAGATCTTTTGCACAAGTGTTAGATCTCCTGAGTAAGCTCATCTCAGGAGAAGCAATGATGGAACAGGATACAAGACCCGTGTCAAGAAGGAATATCAGGTCTGGGAAGGTGGCTCAGTGGTAGAGCACTTGCCTTGCATGCATGAGGCCCTGGGTTCAATTCCTCAGCACCACATAAGCAAAAAGAATAAAAGCCAGAAGGGGTGCTGTGGCTCAAGTGGTAGAGCACTAGCCTTGAGCTGAAGAGCTGAGGGACAGTGTACAGGCCCAGAGTTCAGGCCCCATGACCAGACCACCCCCCCAAAAAAAGAAGTGATATCATTAAGAATATTTAATATTTGTGATTGAAAAACAAAGAAATGAAGATCTCTACAAAGAAGGAAACTAACAAGAAAGAAATTTATTTCATTCTAAAGCTAAAAACACAATTCAACTTGATGTGATTTGTTTCTCTGACAGATCAGCAGCCTCAGCAAGTATTCCTGGTTCTCCTACTCAGCTTGTTCCTTCCTTATAAACTCTGATGTGTAACCCACAAAATGGAAAAAAATGCTGGTCATTGTGAAGTATTCAAGGAGGCTTTAGGACTTAGTATTTGGCCAGACACCTGTGATTCAAACATGTCCTCCTGTCTACTCAGGAGGCTGAGATCTGAATCTCATGGTTCGAAGTCAGCACGAGGTAGGGAAGTCATTGTGGTTATTTTCTTGAACTCATCATCAAAACGCCTGAGGAGAAAAAGGGGCTCAAGTACTAGAGTGCTCTCTTGAGCAAAAAAGCTCAGGAATAGCACATAGGCCTTTAGTTCAAGCCTCAGGACCAGCACCCAAACAAACAAAAACCCTTACTAAGTACCAGAAATAACCCAATACATGTAAATATAAATATCTAAAGCTGCTGATTGCATATGGCTCATGCCTGTAACCCTGATATCTGAGGATTGAACTTGGAAAGCACCCAGGATAAAAAATTCCTTGAGACTCTTATCTCCAACTAATCACCAGAACGTGGGAAATGGAATTAGAGATATGGCTCAATTGTAGAGCAGTCACCTTGGGGAAGGAAGCTCAGGAATGACACCCAGAGAATGAGTTCAATCTCTCATATTGGATATTTGACTGTGATGTATGCACATTAATACTAGTTGTAGTAAGTGTGCATAGATGTGCAAAATGCACACTTTTAAAAAATGTTCTTAGATGTAAAAAAGATTTCTGTGATAGGGTTTTGGAGGTATTTCTCAATGTAAATCTTTCACTAAATATTCTAATTCATGTGATTTGAGGTCAACAGTGAACTCATTTTAAATAGCATTAGTAAACCAGGTGTGTTTGGTTGGGCTTATAATTTTGTACTTTAGGAGGTAAAGACAGGAATTTCACTAGTTTGAGAGCAACCCAGGCTACATACTAAGGCCGTGCATCCAAACTCTGTATATATCTTTCTGTCTTCCTGTCTCTGTATCTAGGTGTGTGTGTGTGTGTGTGTGTGTGTGTGTGTGTGTGTGTGTGTGTGTGTGTGTGTGTGTGTGTGTGTGTGTGTGTGTGTTTCTGAGTGCATGTGCCTCTATGGATGTGTGTATATATTTGTGTTCATATATACCCACATACATAAGCATGCATGAATAGATATATAGACAAATAAAATACTTCTGGTTGTTGGAATAAATGTTCATAGACCTGGTGAACCAGAATGTGCTTAGTATCTTCTTCTTTCTCTCTCTATACATGTTGGTCCAAATAGAAGTAGACATACTTTTGTAAAACTGAGCTTTTGAAAATTAAACTTATTTTGTACTGCAACAGTCATAAAAGAAACAAACAGATAGCTAAAGCAGGCTTTTTCCTCTAAGTTTAGATACTTATGAAGATGACATGTGAGGATCAAGGAATAGAGGCAGCTGAGGCAGAAAAGCCTATAAGACGTTAGCACCAATTAACCACCAAAAATTTGAGTTGGAGACATGGGTTAAGAGTTACAAGGTGGGCTGGGAAGTTGGCTCAGTGGTAGAGTGCTTGCCTTGTATGCATGAGGCCCTGGGTTCAATTCCTCAGCAACACACAAGGAAAAAAAGCCAGAAGTGGTGCTGTGGCTCAAGTGGTAGAGTGCTAGCCTTGAGCTGAAGAGCTGAGGGACAGTGCCCAGGCCCAGAGTACAGACCCCATGACCAGACCCCCCCGCAAAAAAGTTAGAAGGCTAGTTATGAGCAAGAAAATTCAACAAGCACAAAACTGGTAAAAAAAAAAAAAAAAAAGGAAAGAACCTATTGTTAAAGCCAAGTAAATCTAAAAACTGGATATTTGCAGGACAAAGTTTGCATAGACTTTTGTATCATGAAAATTCTATAGCATTTATATTATGTTACAGTATAAGGCCTTTAATTATTTGAATGTCATTACAGATTTCACTAAATATAGAATTAAAACATGGCCTAACAGACTGCAGGATGGGACAACATCTTTGCCAGTTGTATATCTGAAATCAGAATAATAACCAAGATGCAAAGAGAGCTCAAATAAATTTCAAATAGCTAAACTCCCGAGGAATCAATCATCCAATTAATGAATCAGCAAATGAACAGAAGAGATAAAAGTGAATTCATTTCCAAAGAAGTACAAATGAGAGCATCTGTAGACAAAGCAATGCTCAGCATTGCTGGACATAAAGGAAACGCAAATTGAAATAATATTGACATTTCATTTCATTCCACTCAGAGCCACAATCAGCAAGTAAACAAGAACAACTGATAGTGAGGATGGCAGGAAAAGGAATCAAAAAGTTCTTATATGCGTGAGAATCAATTAGTGTAAACACTAGGAACAAAATTGGTATAGAAGTTTCTCAAAAAGCAAAAAATAGAAGTAACAGATGATCCAGCCATACTAATCATGCATGTGAAGGAATTTATGTAAGGATAGAATAGAGGCATTTATACACCCATATGTATTGCTGAACGACTCCCAATAGCCTAACTGGAAGCAGTCTAGAAGCACTAGAAGAGTAGATAATGAAAATGGGGCTTAGACATGATACATTCCAGGTAGTTTATAAGTTGTATCTTATTCTCTCTGCTAACAGTAATATGGTTTCAGAACTGTCAATATGAAGGTTACAGAGGCATGCAGTTGTCTCTCCTATCAAATAGAAGAGAAATTGGGGCCCAAAGTGGTGTGTGTGTGTGTGTGTGTGTGTGTGTGTGTGTGTGTGTGTGTGTGCAAATACCATACAAAGGGGTTATAATTACATGGGCAAGGTAATGAGTGCATTTCTTATCAACCATTGTTGCCTCCTCCTTTATTCCTCCTTACCACCTATTCCTTCCTCTCCCCCCATTCGCCCTTACCCTTACCCACCACCGCCTTCACCAAAGGTGTAAAGCTCATTTTTGGCATAACTTCTTGTACATCTCATTGTTGCAATGGATCCACTTGTTTCCCTATTTAAACAATTTTTTTCCCTTTCCCGTCCACAAAGTATATCAACATCAAATACAGTGAAAACAGGGGTTATACCATGGGGGAGGGACAAACAAAGCAACAAAGAAATAACCTCTAAATATGTGAGAATACATAGTAAGTAAGAACAAACAAACATTTGAGTCCTTATGTTGGGGTTTATATCGCTTCACAACTGCCTGATAACTAAGTGGGCTAAAGACATAAAAAGAAACTTTTCTGAAGAGGAAAGAAAAGTGGCCACTAGAGACACGCAGAAATGCTCAACCTTCCTAGCCATAAAAGAAATGCAAATCAAAACAACATTGAGATACCACCTCACCCCAGTTAGAATGGCTAACATCAAGAACTCTAATAACAACAGATGCTGGAGGGGATGTGGATAGAAGGGAACCCTGCTGCATTGTTGGTGAGAGTGGAAACTTGTTCAACAACTTTGGAAAGTAGTATGGAGGTTCCTCAAAAGACTCCACATAGAGCTCCCCTATGACCCAGCAATCCCACTTTTGGGCATTTACCCAAATGATCACAAAGAAGACCATACTAAAGCTACCAGCACAACTATGATTATTGCAGCATTATTTCCCATAGCTAAGATATGGAACGAACCTAGATGCCCCTCAGTAGACAGATTTTTTAAATGTGGTGTATATACACAATGAAATTCTATGCCTCCATCAGAAAGAATGACATTGCCCGATTTTTTTGGAAAGTAAGGCAGGCCCAAAGAAACACAGGTCCCATGGTTTCCCTTATTTGCAATAACTAGGATATGTCTGAGACAAGCAGAAATGTTCAGATAAGTTGATGTTAAGCGAAATGTACCCCCAAAGTGTTTTGTTATATTCCTGAGCCTCAGTGTTAGTGAGTCACAAAAACAGTCAACTTGTCTGAGGAAACTGTAATCTACATAGTGACCAAGGATGAATGTGAAGATTTCAAAGAAAGTAGAAATGATTGAGAACTCTAGGATATTTCACAAAATTCAGGCAATCCATGTATGTTCAATCCATGAATGAGCAGGTTTTATTACTGAATGTAAGGAAGATGTGCTGGAGACCATACATCTGACACAATTTGAGGATTTGCACAATTCCCAATTAGGCTATCTCTGCTTGTTTTGGTCACTTGAATGCAAAGAATCCCAACTCAACTTATGGTAAAATGGTACTTCTCATCCTAGTAGACAGGAGGACTAAATGAAAAACAAAGAGGACTTAGAGGAAGCTGAAAATTAGATTTGCAAAACAGCAAGAAGTGGGTACATGAGAAGGGTAGAGTGGGGTTATGGGGAAATTGGTGGAGAAATGAAGAGAAGAAAAGGGGTGTGAATAGTCAGGAATCCAATGGATAACTTGCAAAGTGAAGAAGAGTAAGAGAAGGTTTATAGGAGAAAGATTGTGAGAATATTGACTATTTTGTATTCATTAAGTATTTTGTTAAATATCAACTCTTTTGTTCAATTATTTAAGAAAAATTAAAGAAAAAATAGAAAATGTGGCATACATACAAAGTATACACTCATTCATCTATAAACAAGAAAGACATATTTCTATTTATTGATAAAAGGCTGGACCCAGTTATCAACTTGTTAATTAAAATAAATTAGATTTATATGCGCCAAAGTTATGTGATTTTTCTCTTATATAGAATTGAATCTTGATGTAAACCAGATGGATTGTCTTGAGAAATACTTCATCACCAGGCAAAATTGATGGAGTGGAAAAGGGGCCTTGATGAGCTTGAGGGAGACCCTGATCAGCATGTTGGCATAACATGTGCCTAAGAAAGGTTAGGACAGAAAAGTAGTCTATTAGTTGGAGTCTTGTTTTTTTCAGTAGGGAAATTACCTAAGAGAAAAGCTCTTCCATACATTAATTCAAAGGGGTTGAGGAAAGTAGGGCTGGGGGTAGAGGCACATAAGTGTGTGACTTCCAGGGGAAACTGTTCTGGCCAGGATTGCTGGAGCTCTAGAGAAAATTAGTAAGTTGTGTTTCGAGGAGTGCACTAGCTCTTTCAACCTTTTCAGAAGACTGAGTTCTATTAGGAATGTGAAGATTCCATTGGATGTTTAGAGAAGATGCTACCTTTTGGGTCACTTTGGAGATGAAAGCAGGTCCCTTGTTGGATTGAAGTTACCTGGGTAAGCCAAACCTAGGAATAATTTGTTTAATAAGGACAGAGGCAACAGTGTCAGCAGTCTCTGATGTTGCAGGATAGGCCTCAATCCATGCTGAAAAAGTATCTATCATAGTTAGAATGTATTTCAGGTGCTTGCATCAAGGCATGTGAGTGAAGTCTATCTGCCAGTCTTCTTCTCAGGTATGTCCCTTTGCTTGGTGTGTGGGGAATGCAGTTGGTCGCGGACCACCCTGTGAGTAGGTAAGAGAACACATGGGACAGGCTTGGGTAATAGACTTTAGTAAGGTAGTTAGGCTAGGACAATGGATTAAAGGTTTAAGAAGGTTTAAGGGGTTTATATGTAATGTGCAGCAACTAGTGAACCTGGGAAAGAAAGCTGTCTACTTGTTTCCCAAGAACAACTTGTCCTTCTAGGGACCACCAGCCCTGTGTTTTCTGGGAGGCTCCCTGGTGGTTAAGAGGATATAATTGAAGGCAATACCAGAAGAAAGGGAGCTGGAAATTGTCCCTGGATTTTTCTCTAGCTTTGCCTCCTGGTCTGCTTTTGAATTCCCAACTGGAATGGCATCCAGTCTCATCTGGTGTCCCTTGAAGTGAATGATAGCTACCTCTTGGGGGAAGGAAGCCGCTTCTAATGGCTTAAAGATACATTAGGCATCAGTAATGGGAGTTCCTTTGGTGGTCATGGAACCACACTCCTTCCAGATTGCTGCATGCTAATGGAGAATATGATAAGCATATTATGAGTCTGTATACATATTAATCTTCTGATCCTTGGCTAAAATTAAGGCCTTAGTTAAAGCTATAAGTTCTGCCTTTTGTGAGGTTGTGCTAGAGGGCAGAAGGCTGCTTTCAAGAATGGTATAGGTATTAATGATGGTGTAGCCCACAACTCAGCTTCCTGAAGAAATACATGTGGAACTGCCATCGATGTACCAGGTGTCTTCTGGGTCAGGAAGAGGAGTTTCCAAGATACCTGTTAAATGGGGTGTGAATTCCTCCAAGTTCTCAGTAAAGAAATGGGAAGGGGTTAGAATTGGATGGAAGCAGGTGGCTGGATTGAGAGGAGAGCAGCTTTCCAGTGAAAAGTCAGGGTTTTGAATAAAAGTAACATGAAACAGCGTAGGTGGGAAGGGGAAAGGGAAGACAGGGATTTATGAGCCAAAAGGTCCTTTAGTCTGTGGGGAGATTGAGCAGTACTGGGCTGGCCAAAAGTGAGTTTTGTGCTCTCCTGTGCTAAGGTGGTTGCTGTTGCCAGAGCTTGAAGACAGGCTGCCAGCCTTTTACCTTTGGCTCTAGTTGCTTTGAGAGGGAGGTCACAGGTCTAAAAGAGGGGCCTGACATTTGTCCAAGAACCCCAAGGTTGGGTAGATCTATTGCTGGAGCCTGAAAAAGCGCTTGCTTCAGAACTTTAAATGGGGTGTCAATGGGTTTTTGGGGCCTGGCAGCTCTGGTAAGGAACACTTGGTTGCCTCATAAAGAGTTTGGCCAAGGTATTCAACTACAAAGGAAGCTCGCAAGTCCAAGGAAAGACAGAATGTCCTCATTGGTCTGTGGGACAGAGAGAGACTTAATGTAGGCTTTTCTATCAAGCGTAATTCTCTCTGTAGGAGTTATGAACAAACCCAAGTATGATACCTCTGGCTTTGTAATCTGGGCCTTGAAGGGAGACTCTATATCCTTTTGTCAACAGGAAGTTGAGGAGGTCAGCTGTATGTTGGCATGCCAACTCAAAGCAAGGGCTGAAAAGCAAAAGTTCATCCACATACTGGAGAATGACACTAGGAGACATCTGAAGAGAGAGGAGATCCTTTTGCTAAGCCTGTCCAAAGAAATTGGGACTGTCCAGGAACACTTGAGGGAGAACTGTCCAGGTTAGCTGTTGTGTCCTTGAAGTGTTCTGGTCCACCCAAGTAAAAGCAAAGAAGTCTTGGCAGTCGGGATGCAAGGGGATTGTGAAGAATGCATCCTTGAGGTCCAGCACTGAGAAGTGGGTGGTACCAGGAAGTATCTGTGAAAGGAGAGTATATCGGTTAAGCACAACAGGATGAATGGGAAGGACTGCAGCATTAATAACGTGCAGGTCCTGGACTAGGAGATAGGTCCCATTAGGTTTAACTACTGGCAGGAAAGGGGTATTAAAGGGGAAATTAGTAGGTCTGAGAAGTCCTCGTTTAAGAAGGCGATGGATGATGTTTTAAACCTTGCCTGTGTCTAAGGGAAATGGGGTATTGGGAAGTACTAGGGAAAATGGATAGGGTCTTTAACTTTAATTACGAAAGAAGTATTGTGTCTAGCCATAATAACAGTGGAAATATCCCAGATAAGAGATTTGATAAGATCTGGAGGTAAAGGGAAAGGATCTTGTTGGGAGGATACAGGTGGAGCTTCATCTAAGGATGAAGTAGAAGAGGTGTAGGCTGTTTGGGAATATGGAATGAGAGGGAGACTTGAAAGTTAGACAGCAATTCTCTCCCTAGGAGTGGGGTAGGACAGTGAGGTAGGATTAGGAAGGAGTGTGAAAAGGGAACATCTTCTATTTTATATGTAGTGGCCCCATAGTTGGGGGACAGGTAGATAGGCCATACACACCCACCACCAAGGTCTGGGAGGGAAGAGTCTTGCCTGTATATTGAGATAGCACCGAATGAGTCACTCCCATATACAAAAGAAAAGATACAAACTTACTGGATATGTAGAAAAACACCCTGGACTCTGCCATTATGATGGTCTCATTGTTGGGAGCCAGCCCCACCCTGGGCACTCTAATTCTGTAGCCAAGCAGAGAGTCTCTGATAGGTCTGGCTCCACCTGCCTGGGTGGCTGGGATGGGGGAGGGGCTGGCCTACCTTGTGGAGATGAGGAGGGGCAGTCAACTCCCAGCACCATTTATGTTAGGATTTTAAAAAAGAGATGGCCAAGTAAGAACCACACCATGCACATAGTATTCAGGTAAAGAGTAGGTTTATTCATTGTTCCAGCTGGCACCAAGCCACATTGGCTGGCACTCCACAAAGCTGGGAGGGAGATCTTCTGGCCCTGGGCTAGGACTTTATGCAGGTAGGGGCAGGGAAAGGTGTGGCCAGGTAAAGAGAGGTGGGACCAGGTAAGAGGAGGTGTGGCCATATCAGATTCAGCTGTGACCTCAGCAGATGTGGATGTGACCTCTTCCAGGTGTTCCAGTTGCCTAGGTAATGCAGGTAGTGGACAGGGTCGGCTCACCATCCAGGAGAGGATTGTACAGTCACCATCCTCCAATGAATATGTGAAATATCAGTCCTATAGCATATAGGGCCTCCATTACTTAGCTTTAAGTACTCTTCTGGGTCATCTTGGGTGCAGTTCAGAACACTTGTCATATTATGCGGTCATCTACTGGTCAGAAAGGTTCCCCAGATGCTTCTGATAGTGAGAGGCTGGAAAAGGATGGTCATAGGCATGATCTTCCTGATGTCCTCTAGAAGAACATTATTTAGAAGAAGCTGCCCTACTTTGGTTCAGGCATGGAAAATGTAGGGGCAGTAGGCAGATTCATAATATGAATCTTTCCATTCCTCAGGCTATCTCTTAGAGCATTATTCTGCCCTGGATCACTTTGTGGCAAAAGAATTTAAAAATAATTGAGAATTTCTTCTGGCCCACAATTCTATGGCATCATGCAGAGGATTCAAGAGTTGAGTGAAATCAGTTTCCAACACCCAATTAGATTCTTTTTTTATTACCATTGTTCAGTAGCATTGGGAATCTGAGGAAGTTTTCAGGGCTAGGTTCAGAATAAAGAAAAAGCAGATACTAACTATATGCTGCAAATTATTTGGCCACATAAAGGAAATACACTTAAGGATAACCTGTATTTCACCATGGTTAGTCAATTGGAATAATGTAGCAAGGGGTAGCATTACCTCAACTCCAAAAATGCAACTTTGGCCAGAGGAATCTAGACATTGTATAGATTCCATGTTTGATTTGAATCCAAAATATTACACTGCAACCCTGTGATTTCTTTCACCATTCTCTGTTGGCTCTGTACTTTCTTATTTAATACTTGAGAATATTACTATAGCTACTTGTTTTTGCCCTTTGCAATACATTTTTACATATTTTTATTGTGAAAATACTGTACAGAGTGGTTATAATTACATGAACAAGGTAATGAGGACTTTTCTTATCAAACAAGCATTGTTTCCACCTCCTGTTTCCCTAAACCATCCCTTCTCATCTTCCCCCTTCCTGCTCACCCCACCCTGCCCTACCTCCCACCAAAGTTGTAAAGTTCGTTTTCAACATAAAGTTTTGTACATCTCATTGATGTAATAAGTCCATCTGTATCCATATTTAAACAATCCGTTTTATCCCTTCTCCTCCACAAATTATATGAACATCAAATACAGTGAAAACAGGGGTTATTCTTTCTATGTGACTTTCCTCTCAGTGAAGACATTTGCCCACATTACTAAATGGCACTTTTTCTTTTCCCTACTTTTATTTTACAAAAACATTTTACCTTAGAAATTCAGCAACATGTTATTTAACAAATAAGTAATTAACTAAAATCATAGACTGTTAGTACATAAAACACAGATTGTATTGGTGAAGGAACAATTCTATAAGAATATCTGCATATTCACCTACAAAAGTGAACATAGACTATCAATAATTTGATTCTTTAAAAACATGCCACACTGGAAAATATACAAAAGCACTCATTGACAGGTCAATTTGGCCAAACATAGCATTAAGAGTATCAAAATTTTGAACAGAGAATCATTCAGATGCCTATTTTCTATTTGCAATACATATTTAATTGTAAAGTAAATTCACTTAATATGGAATAAAACAACAGAATTTAAGGCTAATAGCCTATAATTCTAACACATGGGTCAATCTCTCCCTGTCTGTGAAAACACATATTTTACTCTCAATTTTTCTGAGAACATTTTTTTATTTTTGTTTGGTTCTATTTTTGAAAGAAATTGCTCAATGTCTTTGTGTTGTGTGCCTGGTTATTTCTCCTGTTGTCATATCTTTCTTGGCCATGATATTCCAACTGAGAGACTGATTCTCATCACTGTACAATGGTAATATGGAACACAATATTTACTTCAAAATAGATGCAATACAATTTCTAATAAAAAGTTTGATTGTGAAGAATTTTTTACGGTCACATGGTCAGCTCTTCTGCTCTCACTCTTTATAAGAAGGTGGTTTAATTTTTGTTAAATGCCATTTTTGTGTCAAGTTGCTCAATATATTTTTGTACCTGGTTATTTAACTCAATATAACAGCAATATAACTTCTGGTTGCAAAGGAATAAATGTGTCTTGATTGTTAGATATGCAATAACTACACAATAGAAACATGGAACATCATACTTTACTTAAACATACTTGATGTACCTACCTATTCATTACACAGCCATAAGGATCTTTTTTTTGGGGGGGTCCAATCGTGGGGCCTGAACTCTTGTCCTGAGTGCTGTCCCTCAGCTATTCAGCTCAAGGCTAGCGCTCTACCACTTGAACCACAGCACCACTTCCGCCTTTTTTATTTTTGCTTATGTGGTGCTGGGGAATCGAACCCAGAGCCTCATGCATGAAAGGCAAGTGCTCTACCACTGAGCCACCTTCTCCACCCCAACAAGGATCATTTTTACCTGGATTTTACCCTGTCAAATACCTAGCCCAGTCCTACCTCTTTCTGCTTATCTCTATAATCCCAGGCATTTCTGTAAGTATTTTAGCTAGATTTGTTCCTCATTTTTTCCATGTCTATTTTTTTAATTTCCACAGAATTAAATTTAGCAAAACCATATCTGAATTGTGATTTCTTATAGCCAACTTCATGGAACTGGATAAAGCTCTATTCTCCTCTTAAGTAATTCAATTCCACCCTCCATAACAGTGAGAAAACACAGGCTCTTCACATCACCCACACTGGTGTTTTGATGTAAGTCACTCAGAAGAACAACAGAATGGAATAAAAGTGAATCAATCACAACTGACATATAACCAGTAATTAATTACATATAAAAAACAAGCTACTAAATTCATTTTGGGGTTACTCTGCCAAAACCAAATGTTTAAGAATCTTATGTTCATTTGCCCATCGAAAAAACTAGAAATGGAGCTGTGGTTCAAGTGGTGCAATTTAGCCTTGAGCAAAAGCCCTTAAGTGCCTATGCTTTGAGTTCAAGCTACAAGACACACAAATAAAATGTATTCCCAAATGTGTATGCTTCCATGTTTTCTGAATGTTTAATGAACTTAGGGATGAAAGATGATGAGACCGATTTTGGTCCTGTGCACATCATAAACAAGGAGTCTTATCATCAAACAGATATTCCATTCAAAAACTCAACTGGAATAGTAACAGTGTTGTAATGCACGGACTACACATACAGTGGAAGAGTTTTGGGGAGCAGTAGAGAAATTGATGCTCTCATGTCCTTGGTAAAGCATGATAGTCTTTCCCCATTTATCACTATGAAACCACTTTGGATGATCTGAGTTCAATCTCAAAAGTCTAGAGATCTTATTTCTGAGAAGAGTTTATGAAATTTCCTTGAATAGCTATTCTTTAATATAAAAGACACAAGTGAACAACTTCACTATCTTAATTACTTATCAAGTAATTGATACCCATCACTTTTGTCCAACCCTTCAACGATATAAAGTTACATCATCTCTACTCAACACAATGAGAGGATGAGAAATGTTGGATCAGTGTGTGGTTTCCTGTTACACCTAGTGAACTCTTCCGGGAAGGGTTTCTCTATAATTTACAGAGGTTACTTCCAAAGGTTTTCCTATGTTGGGTTTCTTTTTTATGTGAGTGCCTTAATGCTGGCTGAAGGTTGATTTCTGCTTGAAAGACATCCTCTAATGTTCACTTGGCATTCTGTCATGTCACCAGGTCTATGAAACCTCTAGAGATGTCGCTTCTGGCTAAATATTTGTCTACATATATTATTCTCACATTTGCTCTGTTTAGGTTCTTGGATGCACTGACAACGGACTTCACAGTAGAAGTCACTGCATATTTGTTATACTTATTAGTTTTCTTTTCTTTTATGTGAGTCAGTTATCTGATGAATACAGTGGATGCCTTCAAAGTAAGATTTTCTACACTGATATTATCCATAAATTTTCTTTCTTGTGTGTGTTCTATGAATACTCATCCATGCATAACATCGTAGTGAAGGACTTATTTGATATTGTTTCATTCATAATGTTTCTCCTGTGTGTTTTCTGATGAAAATTTCAGTATGACTTCTTGAAAACTTACCACATTTTTTCATTCATAAGATTTTTCTCCTGAGTTCATTCAATTTGGAACCATAAGGTATGCCTTCTGGCTAAAAGACCACATATTTGCCAAAAACACAAGGCTTCTATCCTGTTTGAGTTTTCTGATGCATATTGATTTTTCTTGAGGGTGAGACGTGCCACATTTATCACATTCCTAAGTTGTCTCATGTGTGTGGATTCTTTTTTTTATGTTTCAGTATTTTATTATTAACATTACTGTACAATCACATTACAAAACCACAACTACATGCACACGTCACGTTTAAAATGTTTTCTCAAAAAGTTAACCTGTCCTGCTTTTTTATATATTATTTTATTTGTGAAGATACTGTACAGAGGGGTTACAATTACATGGGCAGGATAATGCGTATATTTCTTACCAAGAATTGCAGCCTCCCCGTTTGTTTACCCTTCACATCCCTTCCCAGCCTCCCCACTCCCCCCCTATCCCAATCTTTCTCCTTCCCCCCTTCCCCCCCTCCCCGCACCAACGTTGTAAATCTCGTTTTGGACATGACAACTTGTACTTCTCATTGTTGCAACAGGTCAACCTGTATCTTTAAACAACTGGTTTTCCCCATCTCCTCCTCAAGTTATACTGACATCAAATATAGTGAAAGCAGGGGTTATACTGTGGGGGAGGGACATACAAAGCAACAAAGAGATAATCTTATAAGTGCATTAGAAACACATGCATGAAAGAAAAAAAAACATTAAGATACATATCTAAGGGTTCAATTTCCTGACATCACATTATCTGACCTATTCCGCTTGACTCATAGATATACTAGATATTGCAAATAAGGGAAACCATGGGACCTATGTTTATTTGGGCCTGGCTTACTTCACTTAATATAATTTTTTCCAAGTTTTTCCATTTCCTAACAAATGGGGAAATGTCATTCTTTCTGATGGAGGCATAGAATTCCATTGTGTATATATACCACATTTTCTTTATCCATTCCTCAACTGAGGGGCATCTTGGTTGGTTCCATAACTTAGCTATGGTAAATAATGCTGCAATAAACATAGTGGTGCTGGTAGCTTTAGTGTGGTCTTGTTTGTAAACATTTGGGTAAATGCCCAAAAGTGGGATTGCTGGGTCATAGGGGAGTTCTATGTGAAGTCTTTTGAGAAACCTCCATACTGCTTTCCAAAGTGGTTGAACAAGTTTATATTCCCACAAACAATGAAGTAAGGTTCCTTTCTGTCCACAGCCGCTCCAGCATCTGTTGTTGTTAGAGTTCTTGATTTTTACCATTCTAATTGGGGTGAGGTTATATCTCAATGTTGTTTTGATTTGCATTTCTTTTATGGCTAGGGATGTTGAACATTTCTTCATGTGTCTATTGGCCATCCTTATTTCTTCTTCAGAGAAGTTTCTCTTTAAGTCTTTCGCCCACTTATTTATTGGGCAGTTGATTCTTTGAGGATTTGTTGTTGGGGGTTTAGTTTTTTGAGTTCCAATTATATTTTAGATATGAGACCCTTGTCCATTGTATGGCTAGTAAAGATCTTCTCCCAAACCGTGGGCATTCTATTGATCTTGATAGCTGTGTCATTTGCCCTGCAGAAGCTCTGCAACTTTATGCAATCCCATTTGGCCAACCTTTCTTTGATTTGTTGTGTTTCCGGGTCTCTATTCTAAAAATTTCGGCCTGAGCCAAGGAGACTTAGCGTTTCTCCTAATCCATCCTGTAATGTTTTCAGAGTGTCTGCTCTGAGTTCAAGGTCTTTGATCCATTTGGAGTTGATTATGGTGCAGGGTGATATATAAGGATCTAGCTTTAGTTTTCTACATGTAGTTAACCAATTTTGCCAGCACCATTTACTGAAGAGGCTGTCTTTCTTTCATTCTATTGTTTTAGCTCCCTTATCGAAGATTAGATGGCTATAGGTCTGTAGGTTCATTTCTGGGTTTTCAATTCTATTCCTTTGGTCCTGAGGTCTGTTCTTATGCCAATACCAAGCTATTTTGATTACTATGGCTTTATAGTAGAGTTTGAAATTTGGTATTGATATTCCTCCAGCAGTGTTCTTTCCGTTGAGGAGCATTTTTGCTATTCGGGGTCTTTTATTGTTCCATATGAATTTTTGGATTGCCTCTTCTATTTCCTTGAAGAATGAGGGTGGAATTTTGATAGGTATTGCATTGAATTTGTAGATAGCCTTAGGAAGTGTTGCCATTTTCACGATGTTAATCTTTCCAATCCAGGAGCATGGGAGGCTTTGCCATTTTTTTAGTTCTGTGTTGATTTCCTTTTTCAAGATTTTAATGTTTTCATCATAGAGGCCCTTCACTTCTTTTGTTAAGTTAATTCCTAGGTATTTTATTTTTTGTGGGGCTGTTACAAATGGAGTTGCTTTCCTAATTTCTGCCACACTTTTCTCATTGCTGGCATACAGAAAAGCAATTGATTTTTGGGGGTTAATTTTATAACCTGCTACTTTGCCAAAGTTTTGAATCAGCTTGAGTAATTTGGGAGTGGAGTCTTATGGGATTCTTTAAGTACAAGATCATGTCATCTGCAAAGAGGTAGAGTTTTATTTCTTCTTTCCCTATTTGGATCCCCTTTATGTCTGCATCTTGTCTTATTGCTGTAGCTAGGCATTCTAATACTAGATTGAAGAGAAGTGGAGAGAGTGGTCATCCTTGTCTTGTTCCGGAGTTAAGAGGAATTGGCTTTAGTTTTTCAACATTGAGTATAATGCTGGCTGTAGGTTTGTCATATACATCCTTTATTGTATTGAGGAATGTTCCATGGATTCCTAATTTTTCCAAAACCTTCATCATGAAGGGGTGTGGAGTCTTGTCGAATGCTTTTTCTGCATCTATTGAGATAACCATGTGGTTTTTATTCTTGCTCCTGTTGATGTGATGAATAATATTAATTGATTTGCGTATATTGAACCAGCTTTGCATCACTGAAATGAATCCTCTTTGATCATGGTGTATGATTTTTTGGATGAATTGTTGAAGGCGATTGGCTAAATTTTGTTGAGAAGTTTTGCATCAATATTCATCAAAGAAATGGGTCTATAGTTCTCTTTCTTTGATGAGTCCCTGCCTGGTTTTGGGATGAGGGTTATGATGGCTTCATAGAATGTGTTTGGTAGTGAGCTTTCTCTTTCAATTTCATTGAAGAGTTGGAGGAGTTTTGGTGTGAGCTCTGCTTTGAAGGCCTTGTAAAATTCCGCTGTACAACCATCTGGTGCTGGACTTTTCCTAGTGGGAGGTCTCTTATTGCTGTTTCTATTTCAATGCTTGATATGGGCCTGTTAAGCTGGTTTAACTCATCTTGGTTTAGTTTTGGCATGTCAATATTTGCTAGGAAAAGGTCCATTTCTGTCAAGTTCTCAAACTTATTAGCATAATGTTTTGAGAAGTATTCCCTTATAACGTTCTGAATCTTGGTTGTTTCCGTGGTGATGTTTCCATTCTCATCTCTGAGTTTATGAATTTGGTTGTGTTCTCTTCTTTTTCTGATAAGATTTGCTAAGGGTCTGTCAATTTTGTTAAGTTTTTCGAAGAACCAACTCTGTGTTTTGTTGATTTTGTCTATAGTTTTTTTGGATTCTAATTCATTTAATTCTGATTTAATTTTGATTACTTCTTTCGGTCTACTGGATTGGGATTTATCTTGCTGCTCTTTTTCAAGGAGGTTTAGATGTACCATTAAATTGTTAGTTTCAGATTTCTCCAATTTGTTGTTGTAGGAGCTCAGAGCTATAAACTTGCCTCTGAGTACTGCCTTTGCTGTGTCCCAGAGGAGCTGGTAATTTGTGTGTTCATTTTTGTTGAATAGCATGAACATTTGAATTTCCTTTCTAATCTCTTCCATGACCCACTCATGATTCAGCAGTGTGTTGTTCAGCCTCCATTTGATGCCAGACTTTCTTTGGTGGCTTTTGGTGTTGAGTTCTAATTTTATTCCCTTGTGGTCAGAGAGGATGCAAGGTATAACTTCAATGTTTCTGAATTTAGACAAGTTTGCTTTGTGGCCTGAAATGTGGTCTAATTTGGAAAACGTTCCATGTACTGCTGAGAAAAATGTGTATTCTGATGCTTCTGGGTTTAATGTTCGGTAGATATCTGTTAAGTCTAGTTTATCTATGCAGCTGTTTAGATCTCTGGTTTCTCTGTTGAATTTTTCCGGAGTTGATCTATCTAGTGGGGAGAGTGGTGAGTTAAAATCCCCAACAATTAATGCCTTTGGATCTATATGGGATTTGAGGGAAAGTAGTGTTTCTTTGATAAATTTGGGTGCTCCATTGTTTGGCAAATAGATATTTAAAATTGTAATATCCTCCTGAAAGAGAGATCCTTTAATCAGTATGTAGCGACCTTCTTTAGCTCTTCTCATGAATTTTAATTTGAAGTCTATTTTATCTGATATTAGGATTGCAACTCCCGCCTGTTTATGAAGGCCGTTTGCTTGTTAGATTTTGTTCCAGTCTTTAACATTGAAAATGTTTTTGTTTTTACGGGCAAGATGTGACTCCTGCAGGCAACAGATAGAAGGGTCGTGTTTTTAAATCCAACTAGACAGTCTATGTCGCTTAATTGGAGAGTTCAGTCCATTAACGTTAAGAGATAGGACTGAGAGCTATTTGGGAGTTCCTGCCATGTTATGTGTGTGGATTCTTTTATGATTGCCTAGCTGTGAATTCAAGGTAAATGACTTGCCATATTCGTTACATTCTTATGGTTTTTCTCCTGTGTGTATTCTTTGATGGATAGTAAGGTATGACTTATGTCTGAAATAGATTCCACATTTGTTACATTCGTAAGGTTTCTCTTCTGTGTGTGTTCCCTGATGAACTGTAAGTTGTGACTTCTGTGTGAAATACTTTCCATACACAGTACATTCATAAGGTTTCTCTCCTGTGTGTGTTCTCTGATGATGACAAAGTGATGTCTTATGAGTAAAACACTTTCCACATTTGTCACATTCATAAGGATTGTCTCCTGTGTGTATTCTCTGATGGACAGTAAGTATGACTTCTGTCTGAAATACTTTCCATATTTGTTACATTCATAAGTTGTTCTCCTGTGTGTGTTCTCTGATGAAGAATAAGTTGGTCTTACTGGTTAAATATTTTTTACATTTCTTATATTCATAATATTTCTGTCTTGTGTGTGCTCTCTGATGGACACGAAGGTATGAATTTCATCTGAAATACTTTCCATATTTGTTCCATTCATAAGGTTTCCCACTTGTGTGAATTCTCTTACTTTTGTTGAGGTTTGATTTCTGGGTGAAGGATTTTTACATTTCTTACATTCATAAAGTTTCTCTCCTGTGTGTGTTCTTTGATGGTTATTAATTTATGACTTTTGGGTGAAAGAGCTTTCATGTGAATTACATGTATAAAGTTTCCCTCCCGTGTGTGTTCTCTGATGATGATGAAGGGGTGCCTTACATTTAAAAAACCTTTTCACATTTGTTACATCCATAAGGTTTCTCTCCTGTATGTGTTCTCTGGTGAACAGTAAGGTCTGACTTCTGTCTGAAATACTTTCCAAATTTGTCACGTACATAAGATTTCTATCCTGTGTGTATTCTCAGACGCAAAGGGATATATGACTCCATTCTGAATGATTTTACACTTATAGTGCTCTCAGGTGTTTTCCTCCCTCATTGACAAATTTCTTGGGCAAGGAGAGCTGAGTTATCATATCTTCTCTATATTCGTTATAATCATAGGTGAGATCTATGACACAAAACCAATAATGTTGAAAGAATAGAGTCGATCAGTTTAATATCTTCCCTCTTCCATATTCAAAACATGGAAGCGCATTTGGTGCGGCACGCGCCTTCTCGACCAGCGAGGAAGAACGAACACCACACCAGGAGTCTTCTCAGATCACGCTTTATTGGAGAGCCTTTTAGTTGATGGGAGAGCTTGAGTGTGAGAGAGCGTGCACCCGAAACATGGCCGCTTATATAGGGAATAGGAACACGGGTCTTTCTATCATTGGTCGTCTGCCTTTCACCGTCACCAGGTGCCACGGGATTGGCTGGGGACTCTACGTGGCTCGCGCATGCTCAAAGCCCAGGACCCACCGTCCTACCAAGCACCGCCTGAAAGGGAGTGGTTACCTCAAAGCTGCAAGGGAGTGGGAGCCATCTTGTAATGGCGTTTACCGTTGCTCCCTACACTTCCCCCTTTTTTGTTTTTTGGCAACAGGTAAGAGTAGAAGTTGGGCCTCTGTCTAAAACATTAGGACCTTGCACTGGCCTTCGCCTGAGGGGAGCGCCTTCCCCAGTGATGACCAGGCCCGTCCGATGCCTTTTTTGCAGAGGTGGGATCTTGGGCATCAACCCACTTGCAACCCAGCATGCTCTTCTTGAGGAGATGGTTCTCCTCAAGTGCAGTGCACTTGCCTTGCACCCTGTCCCAAATTGCAAATTGCATACCTGTCCCGGTGCAATGGGATCCCCTAATCCCTTGGGGTGCTAAGGCTATGCAGGATGGTAAGGCTTAATTGCCTCTCTGGGCTGACAGCCAGATCTGGGGTGAGGATCCACTCTCCAAAGTGGCTAATGCTTGCAAGATAACAACCTTGTCCCTTCTGGTTTGGGCTCGAAGGCGACAGACCAACCATAGGCAGACCACGCATCCTCCCAGGCAGCAGGCTAAAAACATTCCGACTCCCACCCACTCTTTGAAAAAGGACACCGCAGAGGCCCAGTCAGTAAATTGTAACAGCCCACAGCATCATCGGTTTAGCTATCACAGGGATTGCTATTAGCACTGTTGCTAACAGCAGGAAGATCAGCTGCATCAGGAGACGAGTAGATGGCATCTTCAAGAGGGGGTTCTGCTGCAGTCTCCACCGGCCTGGTCAGTCTCGTTGGCACCCAGTGAAATACTTCTTGACTCTGTGGAAAAACACAAACAGCTCCCGTGGATCTCGTTATTACCGGATCCGGTCCATACCATTTATTATTAATAACATCCTTCCACATAACCATGTCTTTAGTATCCATGGGGTCTCTTGTCATATGCCGATCTGCGGCAGACTGATCGTTGTCATTTAGAATTAAAAAATTAAGGGTAAAGAGCGCAAGAGAAGGTCTTTCCCTGGGAGACGCTGACTCAGCAATTCCCCCTTTTTGTTTTTGAAGCATTTCTTTTGCGCTTCTATTAGCTCTTTCCACTATACCTAGTCCTTGAGGATTGTAGGGCAGTCCGGTGGTGTGGGCAACCTGCATTTGTGCGCAAAAGGTGCGAAAACCATGGGAAGTATAAGCAGGGACATTATCCGTCTTAAGACTAAGGGGCTTTCCCCAAGCTGCCCAAGCTTCTAAGCAGTGTATTTTGACATGAGACACCTTTTCTCCTGCCAAAGGTGTGGCATGAATGACACCAGAAAAGGTGTCCACAGACACATGTAAATATTTTAACTTACCAAATTCTGTCAGATGAGTAAGATCCATTTGCCACAGGGCGTTTTGTCTCAACCCCCTGGGGTTTACCCCCACATGGGGAGGATGAAGAAAGGTAACACAGGATTTACAGGCTTTAACAATAACTCTTGCCACATGCCTGGACAAATTATATCTTTTCCTAAGGGTATTAGCAGGTACATGATACAATCTATGAAAGTCTTTTGCCAATTCTACAGGATCAGCAGCGACCAGAGCCACAGCCCGAGTTGCCTGGTCCACCAAATCATTACACCTTGCCATCGGGCCCGGCAACATAGAGTGGGCGCGAATATGTCCAATATAAAAAGAATGTTTTCTCTTTAAGATAAGGGACTGAATCTGTAACAAAACATTAGAAATTGTACTGGCCTGCTTAATTGAAGCAGCAACTTCAAGAGAAGCAACGACATTCACAACATATAATGAATCAGAAAATAAATTAAAAGGTTGATCAAATCTTTTAAAAACTTCAAGCACAATTAAACATTCAACAGCCTGTGGGGCATTCGGCCGAAAATTAAAGACTACCGGCTGTTTGTGTCCTTGAACAAAAAAGGCACCTTGTCCAGATTTTGATCCATCCATAAAGATGGTCAGAGCATTAACCAAGGGCTCCTTTGAAGTGACAACAGGAAAATACACTAAATTTTTGTTAACTATGGCAAGCAGAGGATGCTTAGGATAATGGTTATCAATTACACTGGGAAACGAGCAAACAAGAATTGCCCACATATCCACTATGGCTGCTAAAATTTCAACTTGCTCACGGGTGTATGGAATAATTAATTTATCTGGAATTTTTGCAAAGTGCATCAAACAATACTTTATACGCAAAATTGCCTTTTTTTTTTTCAGACCAAAATTGCCTGTTTAGCCACTAATTCACGAAAATATTGAACAGTTTTTGTTCCCACAGAATCATAGCATTAATAGTTAGCCTTCGAAGCAAGGCAGTGGTATAATTGGCTGTCACCCCATAAGTCCTGACTGCCTCAACTAAATCTTTTAACTGGGAGTAGGAAACCGGCTCAAGAATTCTCTCATTGGTAATGGGATTCTCAAAGACTGGGAAAGCGGCTGCTAACCGCGACCAGGTGCTCCCTTTTATAAAGTGACTCCGCCCCACCGGCGGGCAGGCCCGGGGGCCCGACGGGTGAGGGCCAGCTCCGTTTCCTCTTCCTGGCTGCTGCGGTACTCCTACCGCTAGGGGGCGCCACCCCCCATATCTGTCTGCCTCATACTCCGCCGCAGCCTCTTCTAACTCTTCACTATCAGCTGGATCGAGCTGTTCTCCCTCCTCCTCTAACATTTCTTTCTCTGAGTCACTCACAAGATCACTGCATTCTTGGTCCCGCCCTTCCACATGTAGGGCTGAGAACCGGGTTGCTTTTAAAGAAGGGCATGGGGGTCTCCTTGAGACCCCCTCCTCCCTAAGACCCTTCTCCTTTTGTGAGGGCTGCAGTCCCTCCTGCTTTAATTCTTTAGGATCCTTTTGTCTTTTTTCCCTTTTTCTTTTAGGCCTATTTTCCTCCCCATTACTGGATGCTGACTCTGATAGACTATCCTGATGCCGTGTTAGTACTTTGCATCCTTCCAGGATTAAATCAAACCCTCCCTCCTCGAGGCAAGTGCGCACCATCAAAAAGACAAGCCACAAAGGAAGAAGCAATGCAAGCAACCAATAAATATCTAAATCTACAGTGAACAGCATACCGGGGGATACTTACCGACGTCCCCTCTCCGCATGTTGAGTTCTGGCTCCAGTTCGGCCTCTCGCGCGGGTCCTGGGTCTTGGCACCACTTTGCGGCACCTGCCTTCTCGACCAGCGAGGAAGAACGAACACCACACCAGGAGTCTTCTCAGATCACGCTTTATTGGAGAGCCTTTTAGTTGATGGGAGAGCTTGAGCGTGAGAGAGCGTGCACCCGAAACATGGCCGCTTATATAGGGAATAGGAACACGGGTCTTTCTATCATTGGTCGTCTGCCTTTCACCATCACCAGGTGCCACGTGATTGGCTGGGGACTCTACGAGGCTCGCGCATGCGCAAGGCCCAGGACCCACCGTCCCGCCAAACACCGCCTGAAAGGGAGTGGTTACCTCAAAGCTGCAAGGGAGTGGGAGCCATCTTGTAATGGCGTTTACCCTGGCTCCCTACAATTTGGACCCTCATAATTTTGACTTAAAGGATCAGAATATCTAAGGGATTGTTTTACAGGAGACACACCAGGCGTATATGCAGCTGCCATCTCACCAGGCTCTGTAAAGGGGAGCATGTTCTGACACTGAATGAGCACCATAGTCCTCATGCTTAAGAAGTTCCAATCATTTCTATTCAGCTCTCGCTTCTATTTTGAGGTCAAGTTAGAAGTTGATAATAATCTCACTCGTTGGTCCACTGTGTTAATATTTGTGACAGCTACATCTCTCAGACATCCATCTGGACCTTCCTGGTAATTCTTAATCATATGCTCCATATTTTGAACCCTTAAAATGAATCATAAAAAGAAGACAAAAACATAAATGAGGTCCAAATACTCTTTAATGTATAGGTTAAGACATTTTCCCCATCTTAACTGTTACAGATTTTAAAATATTAAAGTAAGAATTTATTGATGGGAAATAAATTTCTTTCACCACAATGTATTGATTAGGAAAATAATACTGATATTTTATGATGGAAAATAATTTTGTGTTTCAATTTTTCTTTTTTATATCAGAGGAATAATTTACACAAATTACTAACGTATTTACTGCTAGTGTTTTAGCCTGTATTCTTTAGTATTTAATAATCTTGGGGTTTTTTTCAAATATGGTTTTGTTTTCTCTTAGGGGAATAGCTGATTGTGTTGTTTCATTTTCTTAAAATAATTTATATATTGTGCTAATTTACTTCTCAAACCTTAGGTGAAGAGTATTTCCTTTTTTTCCCATTATTTTTAATAATCTTTTTTATTTTTTTATTATTTTTTTAATTTTATTTGTGAACATACTGTACAGAGGGGTTACAATTACATGGGCAGGATAATGCATATATTTCTTACCAAGCATTGCAGCCTCCTCCTTTGTTTACCCTTCACCTCCCTTCCCCGCCTCCCCCCTCCCCCCACCCAATTATACCCCCCTCCCCCCCCACACCGACATTGTAAAGCTGGTTTTGACATGACATTTTGTACTTCTCATTGTTGCAACAGTTCCACCTGAATCCTTAAACGACTTTTTGTCCCCATCTCCTCCACATGTTATACTGACATCAAATATAGTGAAAGCGGGGGTTACACTGTGGGGGAGGGACATACAAAGCAACAAAGAAATAATCTTATAAATGCGTTAGAAACACATGCATGAAAGAAATGAAAACATTAAAATACATATTTAAGGGTTCATTTTCCTAACATCACATTATCTGACCTTTTCCGCTTGACTCATACCTATACTAGATATTGCAAATAAGGGAAACCATGGGACCTATGCTTCTTTGGGCCTGGCTAACTTCACTTAATATAATTTTTTCCAAACCTTTCCATTTCCTAACAAATGGGGGAATGTCATTCTTTCTGATGGAGGCATAGAATTCCATTGTGTAAATATACCACATTTTCTTGATCCATTCATCTACTGAGGGGCATCTGGGTTGGTTCCATATCTTAGCTATGGTAAATAATGCTGCAATAAACATAGTTGTGCTGGTAGCTTTAGTGTAGTCTTGTTTGTAAACATTTGGGTAAATGCCCAAAAGTGGGATTGCTGGATCATAGGGGAGATCTATGTGAAGTCTTCTGAGGAACCTCCATACTGCTTTCCAAAGTGGTTGAACAAGTTTACATTCCCACCAACAATGAAGTAAGGTTCCATTCTTTCCACATCCCCTCCAGCATCTGTTGTTGTTAGAGTTCTTGATTTTTGCTGTTCTAACTGGAGTGAGGTGATATCTCAATGTTGTTTTGATTTGCATTTCTTTTATGGCTAGGGATGTTGAACATTTCTTCATGTGTCTATTGGCCATCCTTGTTTCTTCTTCAGAGAAGCTTCTCTTTAAGTCTTTCGCCCACTTATTTATTGGGCAGTTGATTCTTTGAGGATTTGTTGTTGGGTGGTTTAATTTTTTGAGTTCCAAGTATCTTTTAGATATGAGACCCTTGTCCGTTGTATGGCTAGTAAAGATCTTCTCCCAATCGGTGGGCTTTCTATTGATCTTGCCAGCTATGTCATTTGCCCTGCAGAAGCTCTGCAATCTTATGCAATCCCATTTGTCCATCCTTTCTTTGATTTGTTGTGCTTCCGGGTCTCTATTCAGAAAATTTCGACCTGAGCCAAGGAGACCTAGGGTTTCTCCTATTCCATCCTGTAATGTTTTCAGAGTGTCTGCTTTGAGTTCAAGGTCTTTGATCCATTTGGAGTTGATTATGGTACAGGGTGATATATAAGGATCTAGCTTTAGTTTTCTACATGTAGTTAACCAATTTTGCCAGCACCATTTACTGAAGAGGCTGTCTTTCTTCCATTCTATTGTTTTAGCTTCCTTATCGAAGATTAGATGGCTATAGGTCTGTAGGTTCATTTCTGGGTTTTCAATTCTATTCCATTGGTCCTGAGGTCTGTTCTTATGCCAATACCAAGCTGTTTTGATTACTATGGCTTTATAGTAGAGTTTGAAATTTGGTATTGATATTCCTCCAGCAGTGTTCTTTCCGTTGAGGAGCGTTTTTGCTATTCGGGGTCTTTTATTGTTCCATATGAATTTTTGGATTGCCTCCTCTATTTCCTTGAAGAATGAGGGTGGAATTTTGATAGGTATCGCGTTGAATTTGTAGATAGCCTTGGGAAGTATTGCCATTTTCACGATGTTAATCTTGCCAATCCAGTAGCATGGGAGGTTTTGCCATTTTTTAAGTTCTGTGTTGATTTCCTTTTTCAAGATTTTAAAGTTTTCATCATAGAGGTTCTTCACTTCTTTGGTTAAGTTAATTCCTAGGTATTTAATTTTTTGTGGGGCTATTACAAATGGAGTTGCTTTCCTAATTTCAGCCACACTTTTCTCATTGTTGGCATATAGAAAAGCCATTGATTTTTGGGGGTTAATTTTATAACCTGCTACTTTGCCAAAGTTTTGAATCAGCTTGAGTAATTTGGGAGTGGAGTCTATGGGATTCTTTAAATACAAGATCATGTCATCTGCAAAGAGGGAGAGTTTTATTTCTTCTTTCCCTATTTGGATCCCCTTTATGTCTGCATCTTGTCTTATTGCTGTAGCTAGGCATTCTAATACTAGATTGAAGAGAAGTGGAGAGAGTGGGCATCCTTGTCTTGTTCCTGAGTTAAGAGGAAATGGCTTTAGTTTTTCACCATTGAGTATAATGCTGGCTGTAGGTTTGTCATATACAGCCTTTATTGTATTGAGGAATGTTCCATGGATTCCTAATTTTTCCAGAACCTTCATCATAAAGGGGTGTTGGATCTTGTCAAATGCTTTTTCTGCATCTATTGAGATAACCATGTGGTTCTTATTCTTGCTCCTGTTGATGTGATGAATAATATTAATTGATTTGCGTATATTGAACCAGCTTTGCATCCCTGAAATGAATCCTGTTTGACCGTGGTGTATGATTTTTTGGATGAATTGTTGAAGTCGATTGGCCAAAATTTTGTTGAGAAGTTTTGCATCAATGTTCATCAAAGAAATGGGTCTATAGTTCTCTTTCTTTGATGAGTCCCTGCCTGGTTTTGGGATGAGGGTTATGATGGCTTCATAGAATGTGTTCGGTAGTGAGCTTTCTCTTTCAATTTCATTGAAGAGTTGGAGGAGTATTGGTGTGAGCTCTGCTTTGAAGGCCTTGTAAAATTCCGCTGTAAAACCATCTGGTCCTGGACTTTTCTTAGCTGGGAGGTCTCTTATTGCTGTTTCTATTTCAATGCTTGATATGGGCCTGTTAAGCTGGTTTAACTCATCTTGGTTTAGTTTTGGCATGTCAATATTTGCTAGGAAAAGGTCCATTTCTGTCAAGTTCTCAAACTTATTAGCATAAAGTTTTGAGAAATATCCCCTAATAATGTTCTGAATCTTGGTTGTTTCCGTGGTGATGTTTCCATTCTCATCTCTGAGTTTATTAATTTGGGTGTGTTCTCTCCTTTTTCTGATAAGGTTTGCTTAGGGTCTGTCAATTTTGTTATGTTTTTCGAAGAACCAACTCTTTGTTTTGTTGATTCTTTCTATAGTTTTTTTGGATTCTAATTCATTTAATTCTGATTTAATTTTGATTATTTCATTCCGTCTACTGGATTGGGGTTTATCTTGCTGCTCTTTTTCAAGGAGGTTTAGATGTGTCATTAAATTGTTAGTTTCCGATCTCTCCAATTTGTTGATGTAGGAGCTCAGAGCTATAAACTTGCCTCTGAGTACTGTCTTTGCTGTGTCCCAGAGGAGCTGGTAATTTGTGTGTTCATTTTTGTTGAATAGCATGAACATTTGAATTTCCTTTCTAATCTCTTCCATGACCCACTCATGATTCAGCAGTGTGTTGTTCAGCCTCCATGTGATGCCGGAATTTCTTTGGTGGCTTTTGGTGTTGAGATCTAATTTTATTCCCTTGTGGTCAGAGAGAATGCAAGGTATAACTTCAATGTTTCTGAATTTACACAAGTTTGCTTTGTGGCCTAAAATGTGGTCTATTTTAGAAAACGTTCCATGTGCTGCTGAGAAGAACGTGTAATCTGTTGCTGCTGGGTGAAATGTTCGGTAAATGTCTGTTAAGTCTAGTTGATCTATGCAGCTGTTTAGATCTGCGGTTTCTCTGTTGAGTTTTTGCCGAGTTGAACTATCTAGTGGGGAGAGTGGTGTGTTAAAATCCCCAACAATTAATGTCTTTGGATCTATATGGGATTTGAGGGAAAGTAGTGTTTCTTTGATAAATTTGGGTGCTCCATTGTTTGGCGAATAGATATTTAGAATTGTAATATCATCCTGAAGGAGAGATCCTTTAATTAGTATGTAGCGACATTCTTTATCTCTTCTCACGAATTTTAGTTTGAAGTCTATTTTATCTGATATTAGGATTGCAACTCCCGCCTGTTTATGAGGGCCGTTTGCTTGGTAGATTTTGTTCCAGCCTTTAACTTTGAAAATATGTTTGTTTTTACGGGCAAGATCTGACTCCTGCAGGCAGCAGATAGAGGGGTCTTGTTTTTTAATCCAACTAGACAGTCTATGTTGCTTAATTGGAGAGTTCAGTCCGTTAACGTTAAGAGATAGGACTGAGAGGTATTTGGGGGTTCCTGCCATGTTATCCACCTTCTTGGGGGCTGTGAAAACTGGGTTCTTCCTAAGGTTCTTGGATTCTCAGTTTGGGTGCAGTTTCTTGGCCTTTGTTGCGTTCTTGTTGGTTTTCTATGTGTAGGACATCTTTAAGAATCTTTTGCAGGGCTGGTTTGGTGGAAATGTATTGTTTCAATTTTTCTTTGCTATGGAAGGTTTTTATTTGGCCTTCAGTTATGAAGGAGAGTTTAGCTGGGTACAGTATTCTTGGTTGATAGTTGTTTGTTTTTAGGGCATGGCATACGTCATTCCAGGCTCTTCTTGCTTTGATTGTCTCTGCTGAGAAATCTGAGGTGATTCTAATTGGTTTCCCTTTATAGGTGATTAACCTTTTCTCCTTGACAGCTTTAAGGATCTTTTCCTTGGTCTGGGTTGATCCTGTGTGGATTATAATGTGACGGTGGGATGTCCTATTCTGGTCTGGTCTATTTGGGGTTCTAAAAGCTTCTTGTATCTGAATAGGCCTATCTTTTTGTATGTTTGGGAAGTTCTCTGCTAGGATCCTGTTAAACAAATTTCCTAGACCATTAACTTCTGTTTCTAGGTGCTCCTCTACACCCATTATCCTTAGATTAGGCCTTCTGATGGTGTCTTCCAGGTGTTGGATAGACCTATCATATTTCTTGGACTTGTCTTGGATGGTTGTATGTTCTTTCTCTATAATATTTAGGCTGTCTTCAATCCCTGAGATTCGATCTTCTGCATGGTCTAACCTGCTGTCGAGACTCTGTACTTTGTTTTTTATCTCTTTTCCTTCTAATTGGTCAGCTTTGATGGTTTCAAGTTCTTTGTTGAAGCTCTGTTTTAGGTCTTGTATGATTTTCTTTACTTCCTTAATTTGGTGTTCAGTGTTTGTTCTCAAATCACTTAGTTGATTGGTTATGGTTTGTTTGGACTCCCATTCCTTCTGTTGGGTTCCATTCAGCATTCCCTTTGTGTTCTCCCTGACTTCCTTCAGCTCTTTGTTAATGGATTCCATGAATGTCTTTAGTGATCTTTGTGTATTCTCTAACTGGTCTCTTAATTCGTGAATTACTCTTTGATTAGTTTCCTCCCTTCTGTGGGATTCCTGCAGTTCTCTTTGAGTGTTCTCTGCCTGCTCACGCCATTCCTCCCTTTCTCTTTGAGTATTCTCAAGTTGTTCACGCAAATCCTGTATCAGTTTTTGAGAAGCTTCCTCACGCTTATGATATTCCTGTATAAACTTCTGGGATGCCTCCTCTCTCTCCCTATCACGCTCATACAGAGTCCTTTGTACATTGTCAAACTTCTCATTTATCATGTTTGCTATTAGTGTTTGTAGAGCTATTTGGGAACTCTCCTCTGAATTATTCTTTATCTGTTCTAATCCCTGATTATCAAGGTTGGGAATTGAGATACCCGAATTTGCCATTTTTCTTGTGTTTTTCCGGCTTACTCGGCCCATTTGAGATAAAGATTGCACCAGTTTTGTGCTAGAACACTATCTTAAGGCAACCATCAACCAAAGTTTGCATTTGTACCGTCAATAGTCTACAGATACAATCTAGTTCAACAGATACATCTATTCAACATCAAACGACTATATGTTAAAGACTTCGAACCGCAGAAAAGAATTTGGAAAACCAGATATTATTAGGATTAGGGAGAGATGTGGGTAAAAAATAGAAGTAGATTGGTGTGGGGAGGCACAGGGAGAGTTAACTATGTCCTAATCACAGTGCAGGAAATGAGTTGGGTAGGATGCGAGTAGAGAGAGAGAGAGAAAGAAGAGACGGAAAGGGGAATAAAGAGAGACCAGAAAAAGAATAGAAACGAAAAAATTAATGTTATTATAGAGGTTAAAAGACCGTCTATTTAGAGTGGAATGTGAATATGTTCAGAGAAGGGGAGGGACATAGAGGAGATGTGAAAAGCTTTAAGGATGGGAACGGGAGAAGAAAAGATCAGAAGTTCAGTAGAGGTAGATAAAAAACAAAAAGATAATTAAGAAAGAAAGAAAAAGAGAAAGAAGACAAGAAAAGAAAGGAAAACTCTTATTCACGTATTCCTAAAATAAAAATTATAAGATGAGAAAAAAAAAAGGTTACTGGAAAACAATTATTTTTTCAGAAGAGGCAAAAATTAAAGATTAATAAAAGTTTTAGAAGGGAAAAAAATTTATATATATATATATATAAGGTAACAAAAAACAAAAAACAAGAAAAAAAGAAAAGAAGAAGAAGAAGAAAAAAAGAAAAAAAAGAAAAAGAAAAAAAAAAGAAAAGAAAAAAAAAAAAGAAAAAAAAAGTCTTTTGATTTTTTTTTTGGGGGGGGGAGGAGTGGGAAGAATCCTGTATCTCCCTTTTGTCTGCAACCAGTCTCTTGTTGGAGTCTCTGGTCAGCTTGATGTCCTGTGGCTTGATTGGTTTCTTAAGTCGGTTGGTTGGAAGAGGCAGAAAAATGCTCTGCTTTACCCAAGATTTTGAGATCCCCCTCCCAGGTTAGTTTTCTGGGAGGGTGGTCTGCTTTGAGAGTCACAAAAGAGGGGGATGTGGTGATGAGGCTAGGTTCTGGGTAGAGTTGAGGCCTTTCAATAAACAGTAGCTTTTCCCTGTGGCTATTTTGTGATAAAGCTCACAGCGCCCAGCCTGGAGCCATTCTCAGGGTTTCTGATTTTCAATTGATTGTCGAGGCTGCTAGAGGGAGGGGCAGCCTCTGGCTCTGGTTACCCAGTGAAGTAAGGCACTCCGATGGCTGGCGCCTGAGCTGGGTGGCTTTTCCCTGGATGGAGCTGAGTCTGGCAGGTCACTTCGCCGTTAAGTTCTTGTGACCTGCTAAATGACTCATCTTATTCCAAGGCCTGAGCTGGAGCTAGCAGCTCCTCCGAACTTTGTCGGTATCCAAGATGGAGATCACCGGTGCTGGGGGGGGAGGGGTGGCCTTCCCTCCTCTGCTCCCTGAGGAGTGAGGATGTCGGGCTTGTACTCACGCTGAGTCTTGGATCCTGGGTCGTCTCTGGTCTGCAAACAGCAGGATGAAGATGTTCGCTCCTTGTCCGTTCTTGTTGGTGTTGAGTAGAATCCGCTCGTCCGCTGCGTCTGGCTCCTTCGTCCCCGACTCTCTGTGTCTCAGGTATGTCTCCGCGGCGGTAGTCGCCGCCGCCGCGGCCCCGCCGCCGGAGCGGCAGCTGCTGCGTTTCCTTGGCTTCCCCTCTCTTGTCTAACTCTCTGTCCTGTGATGACACACTTGGTGTGATTCTCTGGCTTAGGACTGTTCACTGGAACTCTAAAACTCCTTTCTATGCGAGAGCTTGTTCAGATTCCAGCTTCTCCTCCGCCATCTTCCCGGAACTCTCCTGGTTCCATATCTTAACTCTGATAAATAATGCTGCAATAAACATAGTTGTGCTGGTAGCTTTAGTGTGGTCTTGTTTGTGATAATTTGAGTAAATACCCAAAAGTGGGATTGCTGGGTCATAGGGGAGCTCTACGTGGAGTCTTTTGAGGAACTTGCATACTGCTTTCCAAAGTGGTTGAACAAGTTTACACTCCAAGATGATGTTAAGTGAAATGAACCCTTAGTTCTTTCTTGCTATTATTTCTAACTCATTTATAAGGTACCATGTAAATTTTTTACTTTGTATGTCCCTCACCGCATTGTATAACCCTTGTTTTCACTGTATTTGATGTCTGTATAATTTGAGGAGGGGAAAAAAAAACAAAATGTTTAAATAGGGATACAGGTTGACCCATTGTACCAATGAGATGTACAAGACACTGTTGAATAGCATATTTTACAATTTACGTGGGGGGGAGTGGAAGGGTTGGAGGGAGTGTAGTTGAGGAGATGGAGGGAAGGGATGGTAGAGGAAAAACAAGGGAGGTGGCAACAATGCATTGTAAGAAATGTACTCATTACCTTGCTCATGTAACTGTAACCCCTCTGTACAGTATTTTCACAATAAAAAACAAAAAAAATGAAAATAATAAGTTTAAAAGCCATACAAAGCCAGGTGCTGGTGGCTCACGCCTGTAATCCTAGCTGCTCAGAGGCTGAAATCTGCAGATCAGGGTTCAAAGCCAGCCTGCGCAGGAAACTGTGAGAATCTAATCTCCAATAAACCTCTAGAAAACCAGAAATAGTGCTGTGGTTCAAGCGGTAAAGCTCTTGCCTTAAGCTGTAGAAAGCAGGGACAGCGCCCAAGCCCAGAGTGCAGGACCACTACCTACAAAAAATAAAGCAATACAAGTTCATTCATTCATTTACAGGTGGGCTGATCGGAAACTCAAGTTCATGATGTGCTAAAATCAATATGTTGTCACTTCTGAGTGTCTTCCTAGAGGTGCTAAAACAGACTGCATTCTCCATACTTTGCTAATTTCTTTTCCCTTGTCTGTGGTCCCTTTCTTTGCCTTCAAAGCCAACTGAACTACTTTTATACTCCTATTGACATGTCTCTAATTCTCGCAAAGAAAGGATCTCTACTTTTAAGGATTCATGGGATTAGTTTAAATTCATTTGGATAATCCAGGTGGCCACCCACTGTCTCTCATTCTTTTACTTTAGTCCCATTTGCAAAGTCTGGATGTTAAGGATGGAAACACACTGAGAGATCCTAGGGGCTATTATATGGACATATGGTAATAACAATTTTCTCCCTAATCTAATACACTACCATTTACAAGGCCATGACTAATCAACGGCTTTTCCTTTAAGTGTAAGATCTCCTTTAAATTATGTAGATTTTTATGTGTTTTGTCTAGTAGGTTCATGTGGTTGTTTTTACTTACAAAAATCATTCACAATTTATTACTGTTTACCATGAGGCTGGGTACAATGGAAGCAATCTATTTCATTGAGAGAAACAGCATCTTTATAACAGATTAAAAACACATTCACTGACCAGGTAAGTCTCTATTTTGGAGCATGCTTATTAAACACAAGCATACATATTCTAATATCCCTCACAAATATAGGATCTTCATTTGCTCGTATTAAATAAGCTTATGAAATCTAAAATACTTCGATGTATTTGCTACAAGTATCTTTCAACTGAAAAATTAAAAATATATTTGACCTGGTGTACACTTCTCTTTCACTATACTTAGCATTCTTCTCATAAATCTGTCTCATGTACTTAGAAATATGCAGTGTCACATTAAGGCTACTATGATGGATAGTTTTCATTAATATTACCGGTAAGAGACACTTTTAATTTCACTTATATATATGTGTAAATAGTTGGTTTGTTACAGAACAGATGGTAGGTTCCAACCTAACTGAACTAATTTCCTTATTTTTTTCCCAAAATATTTTTTCAAAGGTTTAAATACTACTTTTTAATCTGATAGATTCAATAAATACAGTTTGAAATCTACAAATAAGATATTGTATATATGCCTGTGACACACCCAAATGGAACCCTATTAAAAAATTAACTAGAAAACATGCACAAAAGGGGAATAAACACATTTTTTTTGGTCTGGGGTGGGTACTCGTGCAACGGAGGAGACAGAACAGAAGGAGAGTAAATGTAGGCCAAATACTTTTAGTATTCATGGGAAGATGGAACAATGAAGTTTGACTGAGACTGATTTGGGAATGAGGAAGAGATATGAGTGATGAAAAGAATGAATGTGATCAAGGTACATTATACCCATGTGATAAAATGAAACCTCTGTGAATTCTAATAGATGCTCATAAGTATGTGAGAAAAAGATAAATCAAGATGTTGATTGTGCATGTAACTGGTGCATTTAATTTAGGGTGAGTTTAATGTATCCATTGAAGCCTACCACCATTTGTGTTAAATGGGGAAATTTTACCCAAGGCTTATTTCATAACTTTCTAATAATTAAATATATATTTAGTCTGCTTTTTCTGTTGCTAATATGATTTTTAACTTCACTACTGATAAAATTTACCCTAAAGAAAATTTAAAACATTTGGCATATACTGCATATATTTAATTTTATATTTTATTATTCAGCATGTTGGCCTTTACATATGTCCTTGAAAAAAATGAATCCTCTCTCTTAGATGTTGAGTGGTGTGTGTGGTCTATTAGCACTACTTTCATTAGGCTATTTGATAATGTTTTCACTGTTCCTTGTAAGTATATTGTTTGAGCAATGTTTGTGTCAGTTAATCAATTGGATGGGGACCTGTCCAAATATAATTCTAAGTTTGTCTATTTCTCCTTTTAGTTCCCATGTTTTTGTTTCTGTGTTTACAAAATTAGTTATTGGGGACATATGCATTTAGAATTATTACTGTTACTCTTCCTTTTAATTTTGATAACATTCTTACTTTATAAATAGTATATACTTAGGTTTAGTTTTTAATATTTAAAAGTAAAATATCCTTGTTACTTATATTTAATAAAATTAACATTATGAGCTCTGCCATTCCTGATTTTTTGGTGCTCATTCTGTAATCTTTTCTAACTATACCAATTTCCTCTCTTAAAAGTATATTAAGTATTTTGATTAATTTTTTCTAGTGGGTAAAGTATATTGAATATTTTGCTTCCATTATAGACTAATTTTCTAGTGTTTTCAACAGTTTATTATTATTCTACAGTTTAAGTATTTTAATTTCCTATGATTTTTCTTTGATTATTTCACTTTATGTCTAATAAGAGTTTTGCTAATACATTAATATTTTCCTCTCCTCTTTACATTATTTCTTGTTATAGTCCTGAATATGTGATATCCCATTTAATGAACTATTTATAAGCTTGCATTAGAAATGCACCTATAAGCAAGGCGCTGGTGGCTCACACTGGTAATCCTAGATACTCAGGAGGCTGAGATTTGAGGATCGTGGTTCAAAGCCAGCTTGAGCAAGAAAGTCCGCGAGACTCTTATCTCCAATTAACCACCAGGAAAACAGAAGTGGTGCGGTGGCTCAAGTGCTAGAGCACTAGTCTTCAGCTGAAGAGCTGAAAGACATCTTCCAGGCCCATATTTCAAGCCCCATTACAGACCAAAAAAGAAAGAAAGAAAGAAATGCATCTATATTTTAAAAATTGAAGAGAAATAAGTGCTCTATGCATTTATGTGTTTATTATTTATGATATTCTGTTGTGTATCTCCATGTTGTTGTTTGTTGTAATTTTTTTCCTTTTGCCCTGTTAATTTTTCTTGTAGTACAAGTCTATTCAGTAATATGTTGTCCATCCATCTAAGAACTTTAGACAATTTTGGTAAATAGCTGGTAATTTTCTTAATATGTAGACCCAAACCAAATATAACAAAAATATAGCCAAAGATAGAACAAAAAATTATGTCTTCTCTTGAAAATCCTGTAACCCAAAGTTTTATTCAAAGAAGAAATACAGCATTACACTTGTCACGAACTCTTGTGTCCACGAAATAAAGAAGGAGGTTTAAAACAATATTGACAACATAAAATTAAATTGCCCATCAACACATATAATTACTTTTATCTATGTTCCACTGGAGCACATTTTCAAAAATGTCATTTAATTATATAGAAAGGTTAATTTAGATAGGTTATTTTTTCTTCATTAATACTTAATTGTGATCATTAAAGATCTGTTACTGAAGATGTTTCAGATGTCTATTAGTTTGGGAAGAAATGTAAAATTTTACATGGGAATGATATTTGAATGACAGACAATGGTGGCTGATTTTATTTAGGAGTTGTCCAACATTTAAGTTGAAGCATTTTAAGGTTGAGTTTAATATATAACTCTAATGATTATTTGATCATTAATATATCATTCTTTTAAATCATTTTCTTAAATATTAACTATTTATTGTGTTAGAAACACCTAGTCTGCCCTGTCTCTCATGCTTCTCTCTGCTAAAACCATGTGATTCTCTTTTTCATCTACCCAGTGAAATTAACATTTATATTAGATGGTCAAACCAAAATCAATCATGACAAACAAAAATTAGAGGAAATCAGGATCATAAAACGAGCACTACAAAGAATTCCACTGGGAAGAATATGTGAAGAAAACAATCAAAATCAAAGGAATGTATCAAACCCAAATCAATCAGATCAATTTAGTAAGCACAAGATGGAAGGAAGACAAAATACAATGAATCAAGACAATGGCATAAATATGATATACCACTTTATAGTATCCCTAAACAATAATTGCATAATCTATATTAATGTCTGATCATAGACAAAAAAAATCAGATACAGATCTTCACACAAAATAATATACCTTTAAATATAAAGAAAGTATGTCCAGGTATTGCCAAAAGTCAAATAAAACAAGAAAAAAATATACCATTTTCCATCGTGAATGAACTAAATTAGACTCCGATCAGCAGTGTATATTGGATTCTTTTTCCCATATCTTCACCAACATTTGTTCCTTTTAGTTTCTTGACAGTCACTTAAACTGGGGAGAGATAGAATCTCACTACGTATTTTGTGATTAAGAAAGGTTTTAGCATTATTCAATCCATGCTATCAATTAATGCAGAAATTTCTTTAAGTATTGGCATCATTCCGTAAGTAATATTCCATGTTTAGATATTGAACTGGTGCCCCAATATCCCAATATGTTCCTAAGGTGGTTTCAGTCTTTCATTAAACTATATGATCCATTTTCAATCGATTTTTGTCCAGAGAAATAGCAGCTAGTTTTAATGTTCTGCTCATAGATATTTTTCTAGATCCACTTACAAAAGAAGCTGCCTTTTCTCTAGTGAATGCTTTTGCCACTTTTGAAAATAATCAGATGGTATTGTTTTATGTGGTTCTCTATGGGTGTTCTTGTCCATTGGTCTATGCATTCTGCAAGTACCACTCTTTTTTTGTTACTTACCTCAACTCTGTATTATAATTTGAAGCCATGTATTGTAATACGCTAGAATTTCTCTTTTCTTTTCAAGTTGCTTTGGCTATTTGAAAGCTTTTGTTTTTTCAAATGTATTTTTTCTACATATGTAAAAATCTCATTTTGTTATGGGTTTTATTGACTGCATAAGCACCTTTTAAAATATAGCATTTTAAACTATTAATTATACTTATCTATGATCTCAAGGTAGAATGATACCTTTACATCTATTAGTGTTTTCTCTTTTTTTCTCCAGGAATGTTTATGTTTTACTATACAAGTCTTTGGGTGAATTAATGCCTAAGTATGTTTTTGGGACTTCTGAAATATGATTGTTTTCCTGACTTCTTTTCCAACAAGTTTGATTGATATAGTGTATAGGTGTCTCCCATTGCAAAAAGATCGAGAGAAAGAGAGACAGAGACAAAGACAGAGAGACAGACAGAGACAGAGACAGAGACAGAGAGAGACAGAGAGGAAGGGAGAGAGGGAGAGAGGTAGGGGTGAAATCTAGGAAACATCTGCTTTCCAGGAAGATCACAGATAACCTGTATTGGGTGACATTTTTGTCGAGTGCCAGACTGTATACCTATAGAACTTACTGTCGTTTCAGGGTTAAAGCCCCATTGAGGGTGATTTTCTCCTTCCCTACTGTGTTGTAGAGTGGCATACTTTTTTTCTTTTACCTAGAGCATGTGTCTGTTATTTCTCTTGCAAATGTAAATTTCAATATTTCCATAGTTCACTTGGTCTGTAGCTTCACTACTATTTACTGTTTACTTCCCATAGCTTTGCATGAGGCTAGCTGCACCCCATAACTACACATCTGATGCCTGGTTGCAGATTCATGGGGACATAGGAAAGGACTGGTGTCTCCAATACATCTTTTTCCTTTCCAGTGTTAAATCCTTTTATTTTCTGATACAGCAACAACTGGTAAAGAAAATAAACAACTGACAAGCAATTTATCAGCGATGCAATTTTAAATTTGGAATTAAAGAAAATATCTAGAATATCAAGTTAGTTAGAACTCATCCCTTTGACTTGTGAATTATGATGACATAGAAGACAAAACTACCAACAGGTGGAAAGAAGTCTCAGTAGGTATGAGCATTTTCCACAGGAAAGTGTCAGTAATATATCTGACTTAAATTTTAACAAATGTGATCATAGAAAATGATGTTTTTTGAAATGAGCTCCAAAAATGGCAAAAGAGGCTTTATGTAATTTGGCCTCTTTCTTTTCTTTTTCTCCTTTGTTGCTGATTTTTAAATAATTATTTTATGTCCTATATGCAATTTTATCTGATTTAGGGAAGGTAAGGGGAAACACAGAAATGGTGAGACTAAGGGTGAAATTCAGCAGAGATACTATCTAAACACTATGTAAAAAATGATCTATACAACTTGTGAGAGAGGGGTCCAGAGGGAAAAATTGGGAGAAAACAATAGAATAGCTAACATTGTTCAAAAAGAAATGTAGTCATCACCTGAATTGTGTAACTGCAACCTCTCTGTATATTACCTTTTTACAAGACAATGAAATAAAAAGCAATTAGGGATTCTGTTAGGGATTCTCTAGCTTCATAAAAATATTAAACAGATTTTATAAAGTTTTTCTGGATCACCAGTGATGATACTTGCCCGTTCATTCATTTCAGATATGTATTAACACTGTCCAAATGAAGACATCGGCCATGAATTTCCAGATGATTCTACTTTTCTTAAAATGTTTGTCTTAACTGTTTATCTTAAATTGCTGGACATTCCTATTGACTAGCTGCAGAGCACTTCATGCCTTTCACAAAAATATTTTTGTGACAATATTTGAATGAATTTTATGAGAGTGGGTAGGCTTTGATAAAAGTGAGATTTGAATGATTACATTAGCCTGTGCTATTTGGTTAGGAGGTCCATATAGTCATAAAGATGTAACACGCAAAACAGAAACATTTAATATCACATGCGGGAGAAGAAAACAGGAATTTTGAATTCCCAGGAATTTTGAATTCAAATAATTGCGAACGTATCTTATAAAATTGTTAATGGTAATTTTGAACAGTATAGTGTGTACACAGTTAACGCATACAATTAAAATATTTATCGAAGACAGCTTCATTCTGGCGATTACTTTTTATTTATGTACCCATGTGGTGTGTATCTACTGCAACTGCTGCTGAGGGACCTGTGTCTGCAGCTCTCTGACTGTGAACACAATGATACCAAGTCATTTCCACACACACAATGCAAGCAAGATACCAAGAAAAGAACTCTTGCATATGCAGATTTGCTCAGATTCAAAGGCTTTAAATCTATTTACTTTTAAATGATAAATTTCAAGCAAATCTCTCGACTCTTATTTGACTGAATGCTGAAAACTTTCCTTGGGAGGAATTATGATTTATGGAGCTTAGCACCAAATAAAATTTCTTAGGAGCTTCAAAATTAATCATTTTGGGGAGAATTATTTTTGGATATAAACTATCGACTCCTTTTCTTTCGTATTACCCCAGGCAAACTCTCCTTTCTACCCATTATTCACTTTTGTCAACAGGTGGCTTCTGGCTTAGGAACTTGTATATCATAAAATGGTTTGTATTCTATGACTGTTGACAGAATGTGATTGTGGAAAAGTTCACTGGAGTTATTACAGTAAGGGAAAAGCATGAAATATTTGCTTTCATTCTGATCACTGAACTATGTCATTTCATGATAGTTCTCTATTTTAAAGATCAATATTTTGCAATGAATAAGATTGTTTTCATTTTTTAAGTCCAAAGGGAAGGGATTATGTGCTAAGGCATGAAACCACCCCCATTTGTAGCTAGTTGGTTGAATTACATAACTCAAGTGCTAGACATAATGGGTGGTTACCATTTATATTTATATTCGGTATTTTCAACAGTAACATTACCATGGAGTAACTAAAAATTCATCAGAGTAGGTGCTTTATTTATTTAATTCCAACTGTGGGTATAAAAATAGTATTATGCTCACAAATATTTCTTTCTTCAGACTTACTTTATGGTCTAATATTTTAAAGATTAATGATGCAGTGGAATAAATAATCCAGAGAAGTCATTTACCCTAATCTTGTCTGTCAACTCAAAGGTTTAAAAGTTGTACACATTTGAAGAGTATAGAAAGTAGTAGAATTTGGACTAACGCCAAATTCATCAGTCACTGATCAGGTTTTGATACCATTTTGGATAGCATCTTTGATTTATTTTAAACCAGTCCATCACATTTCTTTACATGCTTTCATGCACAGTATTATAAATAGAAATCCACATTTACCTGGCACAAAGATCATGCTAGCTACAGTGAGCAGAATGTGAAAGAGGGGCTGTGGCACATTGTTCAAGGAGAGCAGATACTAGTAGTAGTCTAGGTGAATGTGGACCTAATGTAAATGAGGTATGGCAATAGGAGAAAAATGTTGGATTTTAAAGAAGAAACTGTGCCTCCTTCTGTATAAAAATGGGAAAACAAAATTAGAAAGGACTCCTACATTTTCATTTTTGTAGCCTGAATGGTAGATATTGGAAACATTCATCAAGTAGAAGATCCAAGCAAGGGTTCATGTGGAGGAAGATAAGGAATTCTGAAGAGTGGCCTCACTGCTAACCTTCCTTTGTGCCATCCCAGTGCAGATGAAATAATCAACAGTGGCATGAGGCTCTGAAGAGATCCTTGAAGAGAAAATGTTTGAAGAAGAGATCTTAGGTTTTACATTTGGATTCATTGGGATTTTCTGTTTGTATATTTGTTTTCTCTGTGAACAGTTTTGAAAACCTAAGCAAGATGTAATAATACACATATATTGTTTAAAAAACTGCTGTTGAGTCTTTTGAGGAACCTCCATACTGCTTTCCAAAGTTGATGGACAAGTTTACACTCCCATCAACAATGCAGTAAGGTTCCCTTCTGTCCACATCCCCTCCAGCATCTGTTGTTATTAGAGTTCTTGATTATAGCCATTCTAACTGGGGTGAGGTGGTATCTCAATGTTGTTTTGATTTTCATTTCTTTTATGGCTAGAGAAGTTGAGCATTTCTTCATGTGTATATTGACCACCCTTATTTCCTCTTCAGAGAAGTTTCTCTTTAAGTCTTTAGCCCACTTATTTATTGGGCATTTGGTTTTTTGAGGATTTGTTGTTGGGGGATTTAATTTTTTGAGTTCTAAGTATATTTGAAATATGAAACCCTTGTTCATTGTATGGCTAGTGAAGGTCTTCTCCCAATCTGTGGGCTTTCTATTGATCTTGCTAGCTGTCCTTTGCCATGCAGAAGCTCTGCAGTTTCATTAAATCCCATTTGTCCAACCTTTCTTTGATTTGTTGTGTTTCTGGGTCTCTATTAAGAAAAGTTGGCCCTGTACCAAGAAGCCCAAGAGTTTCTCCTGTTCCTTCCTGTACTGTTTTCAGGGTGTCTGCTTTTATTTTTGACGTCTTTGATGAACTTGGAGTTGCAGCTCTAGCTTTAGTTTTCAATAGGTGATTAACCAATTTGCCAGCACCATTTACTGAACAGGCTGTCTTTCTTCCATTCTATTTTTTTTAGCAACCTTACTGAAGTTTATGGTTATAGGCCTGTGGGTTCATTTCTGGTCCTTCAGTTCTTTTCCATTAGTCCTCAGGTCTGTTCTTGTGCCAGTACCAACCTGTTGTGATTACTATAGCTTTGTAGTAGAGTTTGAAATATGGTATTGATATTTCTCCAGCACTGTTCTTTCTGCTAAGGATCTTTTTTGCTATTCGGGGTTTTTCGTTGTTCTGAACCCCAAGATAGGGACACAAGTGGGCTTTGCTTTCTTGCTGTTGTTTTAAACATATTTATTATGTTCTATGTAATTTTTTTGTTTCTTTGGTATGTTCTTCCCCAATGGTATAACCCCTGTTTTCACTGTATTTGATTCGGGTGCCCTGCATCTTTTATATACATGTTTCTAATTTGGGAAAGGGAAGGGAAATAAGAAAATGCTTAAGTAAGGATATAGGATAACCCATTGTAAAAATGAGATATCCAAGACACTATGTTGAAAACGAAATTTACAACCTCGAGTTGGGGTGGAGGGGACTGTGGGAGAAGTTGGGGAGGTGGGTAGGGAAGGAATGGTAGGGGAAAAACAAAGGAGGAGGTAACAATGCTCGATAGGAAATGTTCTCAGTACCTTACTCATATAACAGTAACCTTTCTGTATTTTACAATAACAAATATTTTTAAAAAGAGCCCATAGTTCTAACTGAGATCATTCAAGTATAATGTCAAAAGAATTATCAGAAAGGGTTATGATAGCCTGTTACTAATTACCTTATGGTTATATCATTGTCTAGTGAAAATAATTATATAACAGGTTAAAAACTAATGAACATTACACATTCTCCTTCACATATTTTGCCCTACATACATGTTAAATTTTATGAGAAATTTAAATTTATTAAGTATAAAGGTATATACTAGGAATCAACAGCAAGTTTTTAAGGCCTTAGATTATATTGCTTTGTATAAATTACATCATTTTTTTCTGTACTATTGTATTCTAATGTTTGGTATTGCATTGCAGTATAATTACATTTGTCTGTCACTAAAAGTACCAACATATTTCACTGACTTTTATGTAATTTCTAATAAATTATGACATTTTATGTGTTCTTATAAGTGTTCTAAGTCATATCCTCACATAATATTTTAGAGGTTTATGTGCTTATAAATATTTATGGTAGTTAAAACATTTATGATACTCTAACGTTGATGTTTATTTGCTATAATTATATGTAATTTAGTTTGATCTAGGAACACATTGGCATTTAGTGTGTAGATCTTAGCTCATACTTTGTGTAAGATTTGTTATAAAATGTAGTACAGATTAATTAATGCCAGGGATAGATGATGTTTATCACCAGTGGCTCAAAGAAAGTTCTCTCAAGTAGCTATCTTTAGGTTAAAAGTTTACAATTTCATAAAAAAAACGACTTTCAGCTAAAAATGGCTTTTAGACCATTTATGCTCAGGATAAAGACATAGTTGTGTGTTAAAACTTTATGAAAAGCAAAAAGTACACTTCTATAACTTCAATGTAAGAAATGATCATAACAATCATACAACATAAATATATCCATAGTAGCAGTTAACCTATTTTATGCATAGCCATACTTAATCATAAGAATGTAGCCCCAGAAATTACATTTTAAATGTGAAACGTACATTAAATTCAGATTCATGTGATCTCTGAAAATAGAAATTTTTATATTATTTATCTGTAAAAAGTAATATGAAAGTCGTGATTAGAAATTTTAAAATACAGTTTCTATAAACATGGATCATTTTATATATTGTATGGACTGTTTAGTCTTCAATGATGTGCTTACAAATGCTTTAAAACTGAGTTACACATGTAATTGAGGTTCCTTATAATAGAATATTCGTAATTCATTCTATTTAATTATTGTATTATTAAATGTTTGCATTCAACTTAAAGAATAACTATTATTACTTTTTTGTTTTAATAAAGTTATATTATAAATCATTTAAGAAAGAAAATGACTGGGTGCTGGTGGCTCACGCCTGTAATCCTAGCTGCTGAGAAGACTGAGATCTGAGGATTGTGTTCAAAGTCAACCCCAGGCAAGAAAGTCCATGAGAATCTTATCGCCAATAAATCACCAGAAAACCTGAAGTGATGCTGTCGCTCAAGTGGTAGAGCACTCACTTTTAGCTGAAGAGATGAGTGACAGCATCCAGGCCCAGAGTTCAGGCCCCAAGAAGCACAATAAATAAATAACTAAATATGTAATTAAATACATAAATAAGATGGCGTAGAAATTACTTCTATTTATTCTTTTGCCATTGATCCATGTTTGTGCAGTATTATTAAATTTCTCAAAACAGTACCTGGCAAGTTACAGGTTATAGTCGTGATTTTAATATATGCAAATGGGGAAATTATTTTATACTCCAATTAGAGAAATGATCATTTATCTTTTCATATTTTTCATTTAATCTTAATGCTTATTGGAACACTTTCAAAGAATTTCGCTTCCTAAACTTGTTCAACCACATTGGAAAGTAGTACGGAGGTTCCTCAAAGACTCCACATAGAGCTTCCCTATGACCCAGCAATCCCACTTTTGAGCATTTACCCAAATGATCAAAAACAAGGTCATGCTAAAGCCACCAGCACAACTATGTTTATTGCAGGCAGCATTATTTATTATATTATTTACATAATTTAAGATATGGAACCAACCCAGATGCCCCTCGATAGATGAATGGATCAAGAAAATGTGGAATTCTATGCCTCCATTAGAAAGAATGACATCGCCCCATTTGTTAGGAAATGGAAAGAATTGGAAAAAAAATATATGAAGTGAAGTAAGCAGGCCCAAAGAAACATAGGTCCCATGGTTTCCCTTATTTGCAATAATTAGTATATGTCTGAGACACATAGAAAAGGTCAAAAGCTATATACATAGGACCAGATAAAATGAAATTAAATGAAATAAACCCCAAGATAGGGACACAAGTGGTTTTTTTCTTGCTTGCTATTGTTTTTAATGTATTTATAAGTGACCGTGTGATTTTTTGTTGCTTTGTATGTCCCTCCTGCACAGTATAACCCTTGTTTTCACTGTATTTAATGTTGGTATAATTTGGGGAGGGGAAGGGAAAAAGCAAAATGTTTAAATCGGGATAAAGGTTGACCCATTGCAACAATGAGATATAGAAGACAATATGTTGAAAAGGAACTTTTTAATTTAGGCGGTGGGAGGGGGGGTGGGAGAGAGTTGTGTAGGTGGGAGGGAAAGGATAAAAAGTAAAAAAAAATCTCTAAAGAGTTTATTTACCCCTCCTCTAAAAGTACTGCAAAAATTGTATACATAATTGAATAAGACGAGTATTTCAAAGGTTTAATAAGGTATTGAATCCACTCTTCTACCTTCTGCACCTATAATCTGATTTTTAAAATGAGCAATGATTATTTTTCCAAATTAATTTTTCATCATGCTCAAGAAACTTCTTTCATTGTTGTATTGAGGTTGTAATTCTGTTATCCTCTACCTGTTTACTTATACTTTCTCTCAAAACATTTATTTCTAAGGAGTTACTTTCCTTTATTTTGTCAGTCTTCAATCTCAAATATCTTTTTCTTTTTGCAAAAAATGCTACATACTACTTTATCATGAATAATAAACTAATTTGGTTAATGTTCTATTAATCCTCCCACCCCAAATCACTTACTGTCTCTCCCATTATATCTTGTTTTGCAAAGTAGTTGTTAATATACTAGAAAGGAGTTGTTACAATATACTAGAAAAATCCCTATTTCAATTTGCTTTTTCCAATCATTTTACACCTTCCTTTTTGTTTGATTATCATATTGTTTCCTTCAATTGAAATGTTCTTCTTTTTTGTCTAATCAAACATGTATGCTCATCTTCAAATCACTAATTCTTTCCATGATGTCTTCCCTTATCCTCTCAAATCGAAAATGTCTTCTTATTCTTTAAAAATAATGCTATTTTTGTCTTAAATATGATGTTTTTCATTTAAAATCCATGTGATGGATAGCTATATCTATTTTCCTTTACTAGCTAATGTACTATTTCCCTTTTGCCATGAACATGTCTTTATTAATACTGAGTGAATGCATATTTCTTGTGAAATTTTATCTCCCCATGGTATTCCACAATGAGAAAGCATTTCAGCATTTACCATTATATAGCCAATGCAATGATGGCTTACACATACTACTTCCGATAACTAAACCTTGAATTTCAAATCACCATAATGCTATTCAAAGTAAAATTCCACATATGAATATAAACCCAACTAATGATTAATCTTTCATTTAACAAGATTTCAAAACATATTGTTTTTGTTAATGGTAGAATAATTTGACTGTTTTTCAACATAGCAAGAAAAAATACACATTTAGTGAAGTTGTACTTGTAGATAGTTTTCATGATTTACCCAAAAAAAATATTTTGATAAAAATTTTGTCTTCCCACATTGCTTTATTCACCGCAGGAGGAACCCTAAATGCTGTTGTGCTTTCTTTTAATACATTCTTGGGAATAAAAGCAAATTGGTGTTTCTGCCTGTGGATTAGATGGCGCATACCAATGTGTTCCTCACTTTGGTAGAATGCTTTAAGGGTCTGCAGCAACTCAATCCTTGGTGTTAATGCTGTTATTTAGACTGTCCCTTTCAATGTGTCTTCTATGAATAGGATGGGAGTTCAACTTCCCTCCCTTAATTATATTACCTATATAGCAAAAGTGAATAGCTTTGAAGAAGCAATTAAATAATTTTTACCTGGAGATGGGACTGGCTTCTATGGGACTTAGTCTATTGGATTTAGGAGATAGAGGCAGAAAAGGATATTTAAGAATAGACTAGGTTTGAAACTTCTTAAAATAATAAGCTAAGATCAACATAATATTCTAGTTCTTTAGAGATACCCTAATGTGCGGTTTATTCGCCAATGTCTTTCTCTTTCTTTTTTGCTACTATCTCTATTTTCAGTTTGGGATTCTCCATTGTGTTTCATCCATCTGAGATCCTTTTATTTTAGTGGGTATTCAATGACTACCAGATTGGCAGGGACTTGGGAGGGAAAAGTATTGTTTGGCCTGAAATATTTATTTTATAGTTCCCTATTATTCTCACTAATCCTTCATCTAATGCTAATGATAACATTTCAATGCTATCATCTCCTTGTGGAATTGAGAGTCACACTGTAGCCTGATCTTCCTCCAGTTGGAGAGCTGGTTATTTTCTTGTTGGTTCTCCTTTGATACAAATGGTTTTCATCAGTGGCCCTAAGGATGATCAAATTTTAAACCATTTTCAACCATTTAAGGCTTTCACCTGAATTTTAATAAATTCTTCATGTAAACTCTGGAAGGAACATTTGCTAAGAGTAACAATGATCTTGCCACTCAGAAATGGATAAGATGGCTCCTAGTGTCCAGATCTCAGGGCTTGCTCTCTTTCAGGGAAATTTATGTGTGATTTCTTATAACCACCTGTTTTGCTGAAGGGAATACAGTATATGTGCTTTGGCTGACATTCCATTTTTCCTCTTGGGCATAATTCTAAGAACTGTCACATCTTCAAATGTCTCTCTCTCTAATAGGGCTTATCTTTACTCTAAATCCAGATACGTCGTGTAAGTCAGCAAGGAGCTGTCCACATATATCTGATTTTGCTAAATTATATTCATGGTCTCATCAGGTTTTACCCAAGAAAACCTCTTAACTATTAGAGAAAGTAACTGATAGGTATTTTTCTCCCAAATCTTTCTAACCTTACCTTAATATTGAATGTATAATAGAAAGGCCTCATTCTACTGTAGTTTTTGTTCTCTGAATTGTTGGAAAACAGAAAAGTCTCTCAGTGGTACTACAGCCCAGAGCAATGAAGCAAATTCTGCACTGCTGCCTTAGGCTTTATGCTAGAGGTACTGTCATGCCTTGGGAGAAAAGGAATTCCATCAGAAGACCAGTGATAGCTTTAAAAATATTACAAAGTTGCCAATGAAATCACATGCTTAATTGAATTTTCCCTGTTTGCACTAAGAAAGAAAAGAAAGGACCTCCTTTCTATTTCTGTATTAACTTAACATCTGGGCATTATTCAAACTGCCTAGTTGGTGGAGATCTGTATTATTGCAGTAGTCCTGAAATAACATTGGCAATCAAGAGTCAGTGAAATGTATTTTACATGTGTCAATGTATTGGTTGACCTTCTGGCTCAGGCCCTGGCTTCTACAATATCAAATAACTCCCTACATTGCTGGGTTGGTGAGATAGTTGGTTGTGACAGTCACCTGGACATATTGACCAAGGGGATCCAGAGACCTTGGCAATTATCCCACCTTATCACCTAGTTCATGGTATAGTTCCCTCTCTGATAGCTTGTGAAGAATAAAATGTGTTCAACAATGTTTTGCTAATTTGTCCTTTCTTTGATCAATCTTTTCATCTCAGCATAAATAATACATTTTCTCCTGTAATTTTCCACACACGTTACTCAGACTGGCAAGAGATGGAGGCAATGAAAAATTGAAGTGATGAAATAGTGATGTTGAATTTCATTTAATTTCTTTACTTTTTGAATTATTGTCCATATACATATAGAGCACAAAGTGTCAATTTTAATCCCTTCCATTTTTACTGCATTGTATTGATTGTTCATTAATATATATGTTTTCATTTATTTGCAGAGCTCAGAAATACTATTTTGCAAGAATATATAGGTTTTATATTTCCATATAATAAATGTAAATGTTCATTGATTCATATTTATCTTGAAAATCTATGGTTAAACAAAGTTATTTAGATTGCTCTACTTTATCATCATGTGTCCCAATATATACATATTTTTTACATCCAAGGTTTTTTCCACCTTTATGGTTTAGCATGTAGTTGTAGCCTTATTGGGAATTTCAGTCAGAATATCAAGGGAACATCTAGACTTACCTGAAACTGTGCTTGCATTCATCGCAAAGTAATGGCCAATCCATCATAGAGGATTGTCCGACATGACCTAAACTCTATCTTGTCTTGGGAATTACAGATTGGCCTGGTAGTGCATCTGAGTCACTGGGCCATTCTTAAACAAAGCATTGAAGAAAACTAAATGTAACCTCAAACCCAGATTTAGGTAACATAATTTATCTTTACCTAATTATACCTTTTTATATTATACTTTTAGACAACAATACTGTGACAGGTAACATATATATTGGGAAATGAAATAAATGGTAAAATAAAATTTAATTGGCTTAGTTGAATCCAAATTTTGTGTGCTTTTAGTGTCTAAATTACCATATTTCATAATTTAATCAAAGTAGAATTTTTCCAGATTTGTGTGTGGGGAGGAGAGGGTTAGGTTCAATACAAAGCTATGATAATTCTTTAGGTTAACTAAATAGGCAAGTTCTACAATGTCATATAGAACTGATGTCTAAATTATTTGGTGTGATCACATCCTCTGAACATTGTTTATTTTTTTGCATGAATGCTTAGACAGAATGCCGTTAAAGCTACATAGTATTAAATGAAGTGGACGTTTAGGCTGCTTTTTAACAGAGGTAATTTCAGCTAAAGAATTTAGTAGTGGGCAAACAAAAGAAACAGACCAAAATGAAACATCAATAGTGCTCTGGTGCTTAAATTAATGTTTGTAAGCTTAAATTAATGTTTGTAGTACTTCCATTTATCATGCAATGGTTAAAACTATACCACTTCAGTCTTTGCCATGAGAGTTGAAGCAAATTTCCTTTACCTGAAAAAACAATTAGAAGTGTAAGAAAAGTTCAAACTCTGCTTCAGAACCAAGGAAGAGACTCAAAAGCAAAAGAACCAAGACTCAAGAGTCAAGATGCGTATTAGTTTGAGAGAAGGGTAGAATTCAATTTATTTGTCAATACAGTGAAAATATTGAATTGTGCTTCAAAAATTAAAATACATCTACATATATTCATATAATAAGAAGAATTTTCATAATGAATACAAACATAACTCTTAATAAGGAAACTAATAGATCATTCTGTTAATTTATTCAGAGAGAACCCTTTGTGTTTTAAATAATGGCTTGGTTTGCAGTCATTATTTGATGTCAATTTTCTTATATCACTTTCATAAACACTTTAGAAAGAAGTTCTATTTATTCTTTCATTTTGAAAGAAACTTGAAGTGAACAGAGGTAAAATAACTTTCTCATTATCACCTTCCAGCAGTCTGAAATTTATAGCTTTTTTACAAAATAGTTAACTGTAATTGCCAATAAAAAGTTGACATATTGATATATCTTGGGGATGTTTAATCTCTCCAAATCTTCTAAGAGGTCACTTGGTAACTTTGAGAAACATATGTATAGAGGTTGGAGATTCTGCTGGAATCACATTAGAATCTTGTGCAAACTTTGTTGGTCAGGAGCATCTTTCTTCCTCTGACACAGACTTGCCTAGAATTAAACCTCACAGAATCATAGACAGATGTGCAATGTGTACACGTGAAGCTTGTTCCACACTAGCACTAAAGGAGAAAGCAAACACATTCAAATGCATATACCTCCGGGGAAAGAGAAAGAAAGTTTTTATTAAGATTTAATCAATCAAGGTGTCAGTTGTTCAAGTCTGTAATTCTAACTATTCAAGAGGCTGAGATCTAAGGATTGTGGTTCAAAGCTAGCCCAGGAAAGTATGTGAACCTCCAATTAATCACCAAAAGGCTGGAAACACAAGTGACTTAAGTGGTAGCTATTTGTGCTTTGCCTAGGGACAGTGGCTTGGCCATGACTTAAAGCCATCACACACACACACACACACACACACACACACACACACACACACACACACACACAAACACGCACACACAAGATTCCACTATAAAAGTTAAAACCTTATTTTTTTAAAATGTCTAGCCAGACACTTGTGGCTCAGACCTATAATGCTAGCTACTTCAGAGACTGAGATCTGAGGATCACCATTTGAAGCCGGCCCTGGCAGAAAAGTCCCTATGAGACTCTCATCACCAATTAATTACTAAAATGCCAGACGTGTGCTGTGTCCCAAGTTGTAGAGAACTAGCTTTGAGTACAAAGAGGCTCAGGGATAGTGCCAAAGCCATGAGTTCAAGCCCCAGAGCCAAGAAAAAGAAACAGACTTACCAAAGTTGGGTGAGTTACCTCACTCATTCCTGGAGAGCATCCTGATGAAGATTTGAAAAATATTTTTTTATCCAAACACATTTATGAAACGTACAATGAACCCATAAAACCTTACTGAGATTCTCCCATTCAGTTAAAACGTGTGTTTTCAGGGTTAGAAGGTTTATAATAAAACTATCGAAAATCTCAGTTCTAAAACTTGGATTGAAATGAATAATAATTTCAAGAAGCTTTTAAAAACTACTCCAAATGAATTTTAGGAATATGTTTAGATTGACATTAAAGATACAACACTGAAATAATGCTTAGGTGGGACACTTTCATTTCGCCATCATACTCTCAGCTCACAGACTGAAGGAACTATATTTATATAACTCAGATTATTTTCCTTTGAAAATTTTGATTTCCTAGGCCAAAAGAGGTTTAAAAAATACTAAGTAAATAAAATGCTGGTAAATCTCAAATGGTCAATCTCAAAACATAATTCTAGATATATGTTAAAATATTGTTCTAAGGAGAGTGTTAACACGAGATAATGTGATTTATGCTTCCCATCCATCATAATGACAGGTTTTAGATGTTGCTGTTTGTCAATAACAGTACAAAACAAGGCAAAACCTCATAATATCATATAAACTATGTGCCTTTATTGCTCCCTCATTCATCTTTCATTCCTATGAAAATTTTAGTGTTAGAAATAAAGATATTTTCAAAAAGAAATTTCTATGTATTTATTTATTTTTTGTTAAACATTTTTCTCTGGCATTTATTTAACCCTTGCCACTCAGTTGACATTCCTGGACAAAGTGATATTTTAATTTCAGTCAAACAAACAAAGAACATTTCACATTTCAGCCAGGTGAACATGGTTTCAGATATTTTGATTATTTTTTATTTTTGTTTTTATTTATTTATTTATTTATTATTTTGAAAATACTGTACAGAGGGGTTACAATTACATGGGCAAGATAATGAGTACATTCCTTATCAAGCATTGTAGCCTCCTCCTTTGTTTCCCCTTCCCATCACTTCTCAGTCTCAAAACCTTCCCCACACCCAATTCCCCCCTCCCACCAAAGTTATAAAGTTCGTTTTCGACATGACAACTTGTACTTCTTATTGTTGCAAAGGGTCCACCTGTATCCTTATTTAAACGACTTCCTTTTCCCCTTCCCCTCCACAAATTATATCGACATCAAATACAGTGAAAGCATGGGTTATATTGTGGGGAAGGGACATACAAAGTAACAAAAAAATAATCTTATAAATGCGTTAGAAACAAATGCATGAAAGAAAAAAAAATATTTAAATACATATCTTAAGGTTCATTTTCCTAACATGACCTTATCTGACCTTTTCTGCTTGACTCATACATATACTAGATATTGCAAATAAGGGAAACCATGGGACCTATGTTTTTTGGGCTTGGCTTACTTCACTTAATGCCTCTATAAGAAAGAATGACATTGCCCCATTTGTTAGGAAATGTAAAGACTTGGAAAAAATTATATTAAGTGGTTTCAGATATTTTGTTTTAAGTAAACCACACCAAAAAAATAAAATGGAAATAATGTCAATCAGATTCACTTTTTTTTTTCTTTGCCAATGTTAAATACTTGCGGAAAAAGTCCAATTTGCATGTTTTTAATGTAAGTGTACTAAATTTCTCTGTGGTATATGCAAATATTAATAAATCACTCTAGGTACAGCATCAAACCTCAGACAAGTTAGCAAAATTTAAAACAAGTTATCACAATAGAAAACACCTGTAATATTTGTGACACCGAGGACATCATAAAAATCACCAATAAAGTAATAATTATTTTCCTTCCTACGTACTCATTCATAAGTACATTTTTATTGTAAAAATGCTGTACAGAGGGGTTACTGTTACATGAGTAAGGTAATGAGTACATTTACTCTTCAGCATTGTTGCCTCCTTCTTTGTTTTCCCCCTACAATCCTTTCCCTCCCACCTCATTTCTAACTCATACTTTTTTAAAAAAATTCGTCTGATTTTTCATGCTGTTTATTAACTCTGCAACTATCAAACATATGTTCAATATTGGTATTATTTTTTGAGTATTTTTGTTTTCTGTAAGCCACTGTACAAAGGAATTTCCATTCGACAAACCAGTTTATGAATTCTGTGGATTTTGATCAGTATCTCCTCTTTCAACATTCTCACCCATCCCATTCAACCCTTTCTTTCCCTCACTGTTCTTTATTTTTAGGCTGGGAATTTTAGTTTTTCCCATTTAACAAGGCAGTTCATGTCTACGTTGCATCTTGATCTATGCCATCCTTTCAATATCTTCATATTTCTTTGGCCTGCCCCTCCCCTTATTTTTCTCAATTCTGTGGTATATACAATGCATTCTTGCGCAGACTCTTCTCTCTACGCCTGCTTCATTCTTTTCTCCTTCTCATCTTTGTCCCATCCTTCCCTTTTGCAAGTACCCATTTCCTGGTACTTATTTTGTTGGGCTTTGACTTGGTTTTTCTAAAAAAAATTCATGCTATTTTCTCTCTCTATAGAGCCTATCATAGTTCAGTTAGTTCATTTATAACCACTTGCATACCACCCCATGTGTGTACCTACAGATTTATGGGCACATTCCGGTTTCTACAAATGAGGGAAAACATGCAACTTGTGTTTCTCTGAGTCTGGCTTACTTCACTAATATTTTTTTTTTCATGTCTTTCGATATCCTGACAAATGGTACAATATTTTCCTTTATGATGGATGAATAATTTCCATTTTGTATACGTTCTACATTTCTTGATTCATTTGTCCATTGAGGGGGCTTCTTTGTTATCTTTAAGTAGTAAAAAAGAGTTGCCATTCACCAAAACAATTCATGAGTACAGCGCTGGGCTTGAACTCTGGGCCTGGGCACTGTCCCTCAGGTCTTCAGCTCTAGGCTGGAGCTCTACCACTTGAGCCACAGTTTATTGGATCAAAGAGACTCAAAGACTTTTCCTGCCTGGGCTGGCTTTGAACCCCGATCCTCAGATCTCAATCTCCTGAGTAGCTAGGATTACAGGCTCTGGGGTACAGTGAATCTTGATATCACCTTTTTCAACCTTCTCACCCATTTCTCTCAAACCACCCTTTCCCTTACATTTCTTAATTGTGGAGGATAGGTATTGATTTTTTTCATCACTTAACAAAATAGTTTATGTATATAATGCATCTTGGTGTATTCATTCTGCTCCAAATACCACTTGTCTTATTTTTCTTAACTTTGTGGTACACACAACGAATTCTTGACTGCATTCTCCTCCATTCACTATTTTTCTACCCCTCTACCCTCTACCGGGTCCAAAAAAAAAAAGAACACTAAGTATAAATTTTGCTATACTTTAATATAGTACAATTCCAACAAATCAAAATGAAAACAAAATTGGAAAAGATTGCTACATAATTTGAATATAAAAAGGGAATTTTATATTATAATGTAGAAAAATTAGAAAGAGAACATGAGTTGTTATATAAATGAAATATATAAATGAAATATTAGTAACATTATTTACTTTTTTTGAATGATATGAACTTCAGGCAAGAAGAAAAATATAAAAGTAAATTTAAAATTAAGATGTACCTGTAGTTTGTAGGTAAACATCTTGTGAAATAAAACCTCATAATGAATAATGTTAAAAGAACTTCATGTGACTTCATAAATGATGAACATTACTGTAATTTAAATCTCAGTGAATTGCTACTTTATGCACAGAAATAATAATCATCAAACAGTATAAAACACTCTAATATTATAAGTTCAGATTTTATTATTATCCTATATAGTCAATGTGAACTAGAGAATGGACACAGTAGGTATTGTTTTAAATATTTATCCAATTAGAATATATACATATATATGTGCATACATATATTTGCTTATATACATGTATATTTACATATATAGTAAAGGGATCAATAATCTTAATAGTTATATATTTATGTATATATGACACACATATATATAATGAGATGATTAATAATCTTAAATTCACAAGAGGAATTGCATTTGATGGTAATGAGTTTACTCTGATGTTTAAATGATTTGTTTATCTGTGGGAAAGAAGTAATTAAAAATACAGTTTCACAAAACCACAAATATTGTAATAAATAACTCTTATTCATAGACTCTTATTCTTAGACTCTTGTTCATAGAATACTTTTTTGAATGGAAGCTCTTTTGTACAACTATTTAAAGATATTATAAAATTAATATTTTTCTAGAAAAAATTTTTACATTTCTTTAGACATTGATTAATTTCAATAATGTGTAGCATCACTGATAGATAATCATCCAAATTCAACCTTTTTAAAGTAGAAACTTAACAAATATGACCCCCAAAAGCAGAATAAATTCACAATTACTTGGCAAACAAAATCTTCTCAGTAAAATATGATGGAACTCGTCTCTCAGTCCAGATTTTTGTTGGCTGTTTGTAATTACTGGTATATTGAATTTTATTTTGCTTTTCATATTTTTCTTTCTTTGTCTTTCTTTCTTTCTATTTTCTCCCTTCCTTCTTTCTCTCCTCCATCTCCAATCCTTTTTATACTTTTTCTCTATAGTATGTTTGCATGTTAATATTTGACAATTTATTACTATGGGAAATGTATCTGAAATAATTGCAAAAATATTTTTATTACAAGTTTTTATTTTCTTTAATATCCCATCCCATCAAAATCTCTTCTCTAGATGTTTTTCATAATAGTAACTGTTGTTAACTGTGCTAAAACTCACTATCTTATTTCATTTTGTAATTTATTAAAAGCATCAATTACTTTATGTAGGCTATGCTGAGGGTATTTACAATGAATATATTATGTATCTCAGAGGCAGCAATTATACTATTAGGCATTTGAATGTGAATGCCAACTCCTTTGTACAAGTATTTAAAGATAATAAAAATATTTTTTGAAAGTGAAGAGATGATTTACCCAAAGACAGTTTTATAATTTTCTCATAATATGAGGAAATATTTTTAAAAGCCAACAACTTCTAGTTTTGTCAAGTGTTTTATTTTGTCTTTGGTATGCTTTGCTAGTAGAAGCAGTTTGTTAAATTCCTTCGTTATTCTGAAAAACAGGATTATTGTTTAATTATGCTTTCATTCCCTTCATCATCAAGGATCTAATTTGGAAAATTGTTATGATAAAAATGTTAGTTTGTACTAGAAAGTCAGCAGTAAATTAAGAATGCCTTGCTCTATTCAAGGAATTTTGAGAAACAATCTGAAAATTACACTATTACAATGATTCTAGTTTAGACTGTTTAGATCACAATACCATATATTCTTGGGGTAGATATGTAAGAGGCTTACTGAATGTCAATAAATGAATATCATAAAGGGTTCTTAACTTGAAAGAATATGGAATCTGTGTCATAATAGAACATAAGTCACTGGGCAGAGAAGACATGGAAATCATGACTGAAAATGGTACAGGTTGTTTTCAGTTGGTAAGAAAATAAACAAACAAAACTATTCATTTGAAGAATGGCAGGAAATTCATCAATAATTCAGGTACTGTTAGAAGCAAACTCTCAATCAGCATAAAATATACTAAATCATCAAACACTAATCTATCAATTTGCATTTGCTGTTTAGTTTAATAATAGTCGGAGTCCTGTGTAAGAGGCACTCTTTTCCTCATTTCATAGAAAAAATGGAGTCTTAATAGTGATCCAAAAAATGTGTTGATTTTAGCCAGACTCTTTCTAGGAAGTGGCAACTGTTCTGTTTGACTCAATGTGAACATTGCCTTTTTTTTACTTACCATCATGCTGCTTCTATATTAAAATATTTTGGGGTTTTTGTTGACTTATTAAATGTATATTGATCGTATAAATACTAAGGGCTGGCTCCTTACTTTGAAGGTATTCAGAGTCTTATCAGGAGAAAGAATTATACATATTCAATAGGAGAGCTAATGTGATGTTCTAACAGAGAACATATTTTTATTTATTTAAAATTCACTTTAATAACTATTTGTTAAATTTCACTTATTAAGGAAACATTCATTTATTGAACATAACATCTGTAGAATACATCATTTTAGTGATCATTGTTGGCAGTAAAATGACTACTCTACTTGATAGGTTTCAATGGAATGATTTAGCTTTGATGAAAACTCCTCATGTCCCATAAGAAAGAGGGAGCCAACACAGATGGAAAGACATAAAATGTGTGACAGATCTATGGTAACTTAATTGCTTTTATTCTACTCTTTAGGGGAAAGGAGATGACATCTTAGTTCCTACAATTGGTATGACAGATAACATTTGAAATTTAAAGTATTAATGCTCATTTTACTTTTAGGCAAATTTTATATTCTCTTTCCTTCTAGAAACTTAAATATTAATGTTAGCACATTATTCAATTATGATGTATTATTTACTTGAGTAAAGAAGAAAAGAATATCTTTGTTCAGATGAAAACCAATGTACCTAAAGTAATTTTTCTAATTTGAAATAATTATACTACACAATGTGATATCATTCAGTATATCAGATTCATCATATTGATCCCTATAAATACTTTCAGATGTGACATGCTTGAATCATTTTTTAATCTGACAACATTCCAAGAAATTGAAGAACAAGATATGTAGGTAGTTGACCCCTCGGGAAATTCAAGCCACTTAAATAGAGATAATTTTAATATATTCAAATGTAGAAAGTGAAGTAGAAAATGCAAATTAGAAATTAAATATAAGAATCTATTTAGAATAAAATAGAAAATTTGGAAATTTGAATTCCTCTATCAATTATACATATCTTATGATTGTTGCTACACAAATAAGCACAAGTAATATATACAAGTATATATTGCATTTAAATATTCTGTCCTTAAATGGTCATAGTTACAACTCAGAAGAAAATTAGTAAGATAGAGAATTGTAAAGATATTTTCATATCAGAAAGGCATATTTTCTAATTTTAAAGGACATATGAATGGAACAACCAAAATATTTCTCTGGAAAGCATTTATATTTAAAACTCATCTAGCTTGATATATAAAAAAGTGTTACTAAGTAGCTGCTTTTATGACAATGTAAGAAACCCAATTATTTTAGCCACACTAGCAATCCTGGTATATTTTACAACATTAACATTCAGAAAGGTACACTACCTGGGCTCTGTTAGCCTAGACCACTTGCAAATAAATTTTTGTTACTCTCAGGAGATCAACACCACAGGACACTCAGTATATGATGTCTCTGGGCCAGCTGCTTTCTTTTCTTTCTAATAATGCCTTTTTCATAATTTTATTCTGTAGGTGGTGGGGCTTGAACTCTGGGCTTGGGCACTGTCCCTCAGCTCTTCAGCTCAAGGCTACTGCTCCATCGTGTGAGCCACAGCTCCACTTCTGGTTTTCTGGTGGTTTATTGGAAGTAAGAGTCTCATGGAAAGCCTGACTCAGGTGGTTCACAGCAGTAATAGTAGCTTCTCAGGAGGCTGAGATCTGAGGATCATGGTTCAAAGCCAGCACGGGCAGGAAAGTTTTTGAGACTCTGATCTCCAATAAACCACTAGAAAACCGGAAGTGGCACTGTGCCTCAAGTGGTAGAATGCTCGCCTTGAGCTGAAGAACTGAGGGACAGTGCCCAGGCCCAAAGTTCAAGCCCCGCGACAGACAAAAGTTGTTAGGATTACAGGCATGAGCCACCAGTGTCCAGCTTGCCATTTGCATTTTCTTATGTTTTTTTTGAAATTAAAATACACAATAATTCAATATAATTTTTTCAATTAATGACCTTTTTTGAAAAATTGCAGAAGCATAGAAACCATCTAGGAATCTTTTAATCATCCAAGAAGATAACACGATACATCACACACACATACAAATATATCGCATGCATATGTATGCATTTTTGACTGCCTCTCACAACTTGTGATGCTCTTACCTTGTGTCATTGTTTTACATGTTGTTTAAAGTCCTATAAGAGAGGAATTATTTTCTTAATTTCATAGATTAAAAATGGAGGCTTAGATACACTAAAAATTTGTTGGGTGTGTGGTAGCTTACACATATAATCCCAGCAACATAGAAAGCCATAGATAGAAGGATCATACTCTGAATCTAGCCTGGAGCACCAACATGATATGTAAATAGTACAACCCAGACACATGCATATACAAGGTTGTGAGTGTGGCTCAAGTGATAGAGTATTTGCCAGCAAGGACATGGCCATGAATGAGTGGTGAGGAGGTGATTTTGAAGAAATAGTTGGAGGTAGAAAGAGCTACTAGTGATAAAACAGAGTTGATTTTAGACAGCCTGGGAATGTGGCCCCCCCCACCTTCACCGTTCCAGTGCTGGTATGTCTGAGAAAAAAAGAGAAAAAAAAGTAGCTGCAGGAAGGAAACTACTGCAAGAATACCAGCAGAGGAATGGTCCTGCTAGACCTTGAGAATCCAAGAATATAAAAATGAAAGAGGGAGGTAACCCCAAGACAAAGACCGCTGGGGACTGTCCTTTACTCAAGGGTACGGCCCAAGACCACGCAGACCCTGAGCCCCCTCTCCACTGGGCACTATCACAGCTGCCAGGGTCCATAGTGTCACAGGTCCCAATAAAACCAAGGACCTGGAGAGACACAACCAATATCTGGTGCTTGCCCTGGACTCCAGCACAATACAAAAGCAGCAGCTCTGCATTGAGATCCAACAACTAAAAAAGGAAATGAAAGAGCTGCAGGATCAACAGGGAAAAGACAAGGAGAAGATGGCCTGTGGGCATGACGCCCTGAAAGCAGAGCTGGAGAAGCACAAGCAATCGATACAGATGCTGATTAGTGAAAAATCAGACTTACAATCTGCCCTGGCCCACAAGCAGCAAGAAGCCTATGCAAGAGCACTGGAGCAGGAGGGTCTTACCAGCTGTCTGCAGGCTGCACAGCAGCGTGTAACAGAACTAGAAACAACATTGTCTGCAGTCAATACCACGCAGAATGAAACTGAGAACAACAACATAGAGCTCATGAAAGCCCTGAATTGCGTGAAGCTGCAGCTCCAGAAAAAGACCATCAGTATTGAAGACGTGGAGGATGAGAACACTGAGCTGCAGGAGAGGCTGGAAATGCTCCAGAAAGAGAAGGCCGACATGAAAATGCAAATCCACAAGTTCCAAGAGGAACTAGTGGAGCTGGCAGAGTTGGAAAGCCAACTCAACAACATGAAGGAGTGGGTGGCAAGATTAAAGGAGGAGAGAGACATCTTTGAGGAGGACCAGAGGCTGGAGAGCTCCATGGAGAAGGAGAAAGTCCAGCAGCTGCTAGAGCAGGTGAGCCAGCTGAGAGAGGGGAAAGAGCAAGGGGTGAGGCAGGTGTTGGAGTTGGAGAGCAAGCTGGTGGAGCTGAGAGAGCAGCTGTCAGAGCTGCGGCCCCCACAGCCACCTGCAGGGCCAGCTCAGGCTGAGCAGCACCTGCAGGCGTACACCCTGCAGTTGCAGAAGGAGCTCAAGACCCTGCAAGGGCAACTTCACCTCCAGGTGGAGGAGAACCTGAGCCTCAGTCTCCAGAACCTGGAGCAGCAGCAGCGGCTGTGGATACTGGAAAAGAAGGCTGAGGAATGTGCACAGCATGCCAAGGACCGGCACAAGATCCTGGAGATGATGGAGAAGGAACAGGAGACCTTGAAACGCACGCTGGTGCACAACTGCCACCTGAAGAAGAGCTGGCCCAGCTCCAGGATGCCTTGCAGAGGCTGAGAGATGAGAAGGGGGAGCTCGCCAGCATCCTGCACACAGAGCAGCAGGAGAAGACAATCCTGCAGGCGAACCTGGATGACCTGGAGGAGGAATTCAAAGACGGAAAAGACGTGGCTGTGTTCAATTGCCAAGCAGCTGAGGATCTGCAGGAGATGCATGACAAGTACCTGGCCCAGGTGCAGGAGCTGAGCGCCTCCTGCAAACAGCACAGGGCCACTAACCAGCAGCTGATGTCAGAGAAGGAGGCTCTGCAGCAGCACCTGATGGACCATCTGATGGACCAGCTGAAGCAGGAACAGGTGCAGAACACGTTGCTGGCCCAGGTGGAAAGGGAGAAGTTACAGGACACTCTGAAATGCTTGGAAGCAACAAGACAGAAGAATGCGCAGCTGCGGGCCCAGCTGAGCGCCCTGGCTTTCCCCAGGGAAAATGAAGGCCTGAGCCAATAAGACGACAAGGGTGAGGAGGCGACTCACGATGATGTGACTGTCCCAGAGGATGTAGACAACCCACACAGCATGTAGGATTTTTACATGGACGCACTGTCCATCGCAGAAGGCAGGAAGGCGAGGATGAGGCGGCAGCTGCAGGAGCAGTAGGCCTGCTGCAGGTGCCTGAGTAAGCTGGCAGCCCAGTGCCAGAGAAAGCTGGAGAGCCAGGACACCTTCCCCCAGCATTGCATCCACAGGCTTTTCGGCAAGAGGAAGTAGGACACACAGGCTCCCAAGAAGCAGCTGCACATCTGCTTCCCTGAAGACTTGGCTGGCAAAGGGCACCCCCAGAATCATGTGGACGACCACCAACATGGCTGCAGCCAGCGGACCCAACACCTGACCACCATGGAAGAGACCATCGTGCTGTACAGAGAACAGCTAGAAGTCCTGGAGAAGCTGTGTCAGGAGAAAGACCAGTGTGTGAGCCAGCTGTCCCAGGAGAAGAGGAGGAAGAGGAAGGAGCTGAAGGAGCTGTTGCTGCACCTTACAGGGGAGAGCACAAAGTGCCAGGACATGATGCTGGCAGGTGCCCAGGCCCCTGCTGCTGACGCCCCCTCACACCTCTCAGTCCCTCTGAAGACGGAGGTCAGGGAGGAGCAGCAAGTCTGTGAAGATGTGCATCTTCAAGAAAACTTGAAGCCTGTCCCTGGAGAGGCTGGGGCGCCTGGGCCCTTGGAGAGCCCCACTGAAGAACTTCCTGTACCGCTGCTGCCTGCCATCCAGCCCCAGCAAGAGCCCACAGACAGGGGTGAAGAGTCCTGCCAACCTGTCTTCTATAAGCCACAGGGAGATGATGCATTTGATATCATCACCATCTAAAGACTTGGCAGCCACTGCCTAGAAAAGTCGACTCCTGTCCTTTTGCAGGACATGGCAGTTGGGTGGCATTTTCTCGGTTATTGTTACTATGGCAGATGGGAAGGGTAACAGTAACAGAGCAGCCAATCCTGAGAGGTGGCCAATCTTTAGGAAAGTATATTGGTTGCTAGTGAAGTGTCCCAGGTGATGTTTTTTACAATGACTAAATTCTTTCCATGAATGAAAAAGATGGGAAGTGATGGCATAGTTTTCACTTAGCATATTGTCTTAGTGATACTTTATAAGTCACATCTCTATTAACGTTCTGGTGTTTGTGATACATTCTTATGCTGATTTATGGCATACGTTTCATAATTTTTTAATATTATTGAGGAGAAAATTTGTGTTTTTCCCCCTCAACTGAGTTATTTCATCATTTAACCTTGTATGTTGGTGCATTCACGCATTTTAAATATTGTGCACCAGTAACAAATTCTTTTCTTAAATTTTAATCCGGCATAATGCTAGGACAGTGAGCTGAAAAAAATAGTACAAACTGTTAAAACGAAAATGTTGATAAATCTGACAACTTGGAAAAAAGAAATAGTGATATCAGGATAAATGGAGGATTCCTGTAGTAGAAAAAATTACAAGAATCTTTTGAAATATAATGCAGAATAATAACACACAATTGTAGAATGTGTATAATGAGAATGCCAAATATCTCAATTTTTCACTTATGAATTGTTCAAGTCGCATATTCAGTGAATCAAATACAGTATTAAAATTAATTTACTCTCTTTGTGTGTGTGTGTGCATGTGTGCTGGTCGGTAGGCTTGACCTTGTGTGCTGTTCCTAGTCTTATTTTGCATCCCTTGTGGCTTTTTAGTAGATAGAGGTAAGAGTGTCACTGACTTTCCTATCAGGTCTGGCTTCTATTGCAGTCTTCAGATCTTAGCCTCCTGAGTAGCTATGCCTACTATTGAGAGCCCGTGGTACCTATCTCTGGCTGGCTGTCTGTGTCTCTGTGTCTGTGTCTGAGTCTGTGTATCTGTCTCTGTCTGTCTGTGTCTGTCTCTATCTCTCTCTCTCTCTCTGGTGTAGGTTCTCGGGCTACAAAACATGGCCTGGGTGCTTTCCTAAAGGCTAACTCTCTGCCACTTGACCACTGCCACACTTCAGTACTTAATTGACAAGAAGAATCTTGAGGACTTATCTACGCTGACTTTGAGCTGCAATTTTCAGATCTTAGCCTATTGAGTAGCTAAGATTAGCCTTGTGAGCCCACAGTGCCCAATGTGCTCTTTTTTAATTTACTACTCAAACTTAGTAGAAGATTAAAAATTAAAATGTATCCTCTTGTTTGGGACACTGCTGGCAGTTACTTCTGGGTTAATGACATAGCATCAATTATATGTTAAAGATGAGTACACGCTTCCCAGGACACAGCATCAATGATATGTTAAAGATGAGTACACACTTCCCACGATGCAACCAGTGTCATCTCGGGTCCTCACAAGAAATAGAGACGTGAAAAATTGCCGGAGTGTGTTGTAGTTGTCTATGTCATTGTTATAATTAATCTTTCATGCATAAGTCTGTTTCTCTTTTCACAAGGAAGTGGAGTTCATTCTTTCTTTGAATCTAAGTTAATTTTGAGATTTCTCATGACCAGAAGAAACTGATGAAAGCGATGCTGCTCAGTTTTGACTGCAGCTTAAAATGAGTATTATCTTCCTGTTGACTCTTGCCTACTAATGAACAGGGTATAAAGGAACTGGTTAGAGATTACTGGAGGGAAGAAGATGATGTGGAGGTGCTTTTAAATGCCCTACATTCGATGAGCTTTGTAGGATCTTGCAGCGTAACTGAACAACCTAACAATGTTCCCAGCAAATCATTGACTGAATTGCAGACCCAATAAGAAGTTGTGAAGTTATGCTTGTTGTAGGACACTAAGTTTTGTAGTGACTGGTCACAAAAGCAATAGATCAAATATGCTTTTTATATGAAACAACTGGTTTTAGACCCTGGAGTGGCACTAAACGAAGAATGATCCCTGCCCTCCATGAGCTGAGTGTGTCAAGGGAGTGATCACACAGAATTACTCAATAACTTCAGCATTCGAACTGGAGAACAGGGACAGGTGTTTTTTTTTTCTTTTTCTTAATGGCGGTACTGAATTTGAACTGAGAACATCATCTTTATAGGGAAGAATTCTCCTGGTGATCCCTGCTTCTAGCACTTTATGACACTGATCATATTTTTCAGTCATTTATTTATTTATTTATGTTTGTGCCTGTCCTGGGATTTGAACTCAGCGCTTAGAAGCTATCCCTAAGCTTTTTGTGTTCAAGGCCAGCACTCTACCACTTCAGCCATAGTTTCATTTTTGGCTTTTTTGGAGCTAATACTCACATAGGCTTTCTTGCCTGCCTAGCTTCGCTTGGTGATCTTCAGATCTCTGACTCTTGATTAGCTGTGATTACAAGCCTGAGCCACTGGCACAGATCTGAGCCACTGGCTGACACTGATCATCTTGACTCTTGCTACCTGACTAGGCTGACTTCAGAACTATGTTCCTCCTCCTCTATGATATCTGTTGTCCCTGGGATGACAAGTGGGCTTCACTGTGCCTGGTTTCTTCAGTCTAGATAGAGTCTCCTGCCCTTTTCCACCTGGGTTGACCTGTACTCATTGTGTTCCCATTGCATAGCTTTGTATAGCTGAAATAGCAAGTGATTCCCACAGCATAAGCTGCTGTTGTTGTAAGCCTTCGCCTAGGTTGTTTATGAACCATCATGCTAAAAGGATATGTGAAGCAGGTTTGGACCTCCCTTGGGTGGGCTTTACTATTCTATGGTCGTTGATGCGCCTCAGCTGGAATTGCCTACTGCTCAGACTAGGATCTCAGGCTCAGGCCTGCTGGCTGTGGCTTCACACTTGTTTTCTCAGTGAGTGCTTCTATATATGGCTGCTTTCAGCCCTCTGCTGATGATGAGAGCAAGAAGCACCCAGTCCAACAGGAATCCTCCTGGCTCTCCTTAAAGACAGCTACACAGGGCTAAATGTGCCTTTTAATTTGACCATGAAGAGAAGAAAGAAATTGCAGTATGGTGAATTTACCTAGGCACTGGTACCTTAGAAAACATTTTAGTCTCCCAGGGTAGACTTACTGACTTCTCCTCAAAGTAGGATACATAGATCTATGGGAGCTTTAGCCTCCACGTGTTTGTCCTAGGATAGAACTTACTGTCAGTCATTCTGTGTGCATCAGGGTTTCCTTGGGTATTTTTCTTTCCTGTGGTTCCAGTGTCCAGCCTAAGGTGGCATCCTGGCCCAACATCAGTTTCCCTTTAGTTGGTCATTTGCACTGTGTGGCCTTTTTGCCTGGATACTGTCTCTGAACTAGGCCCCTCCTTTACCTTTCCCTGAATAGTGAATGGTTGATAAGCTATAGAGTCTCAGGTGCTAAATTATGAGTATTGAAGCTAGAAAGCCAGACATTGAAGGTTTGGAATTGTACAATTTGTGGAGCTCTAAAAACATTATCCTTGGCGCTTTGGGCACCATTGAATATAAAAGACTTGAGCAAAGGACACTATTATTGATTTATGTTGACTTTTTGCCACTTCTCCTTCCCAGTCTTCATATACGAAGGAGGCCTATTGCACAATATGTGGATCTCTGAAGTGGAAAGTTTTCCCATATACAAGAGAGTTTGTTTATAAGGCCACCACTGGAGGCAAGGGAAATGAAGTGTTGGGGGCCTTTGCATTCATCGTCCAACTTTCTGGCTCCCCATTGGTGCAAGTTCAGTAAGTGGCAGGATTGGGATCCTCTCAGAGTACAGTTTTTAACTTCCCATTTCCATAGTTCCCTCCTCAGGCCCAAGTGCAGGGATGGTAGCTGCAATAGATTTGAGCTACTTCCAGATTCCTGACGAGCAAACACTCAACTGCAAGGCAACCATACATCAGAAGGGGTTTCTGCTGTAGAGTAATTGGGTGTAAGTTGCTCAAATCTGTACTCTGAAACTGATGAAAAAAAGGAATAACTGACCAACAAAGGAGAGAAGCAGGGAACCATCATGGCTATGCTTCGTGAAGGCAATTTTGAAATTACCACACTGAGGATAGATGTCACAAGTGACGGAAGACATGCCTAGGTAGAATTCACAGCTGCCCGGCAGAAGGATGTCGAAAACAGAGACCTCACTATAAACTCCATGTTTCTAGGCCTTGATGGTTATTGACTCGATTACATTAATGGCTATGAAAATTTTAAAAAAATGAGAAAGTTACGGTTTGTAGGACACACACATCAAAGAATACAAGAAAATTAACTTCGGATTTTAAGCTACTTCAGGTTTGATGGCAGAATTGTGGACAAACCTGGTAAACATGATGCTGAGACTTTGGAAGCAATCGCAGAAAATGCAAAAGGCTTGGCTGGACTATCAGGAGAGTGCATTTGGGTAGAACTGAAAAAAAATTCTTGTTGGTAAATGTGTAAACGACTTATTTCACCTAAAGTGAAGCAAAGCAGGTTGTTTTTCTGCCTTTCCATTTCTAGGGTGTTATCCATAACTCAGCAACTCATTAAAATCAAACTAATAAAATAGATTAACTTTAGAATCTAAATAGAGTTAGTGCTTAAGACAAAATCACATATGGTCAAAATTGTACTTCAGCTTCATCTAGTGCCTATAAATTCAGTCACATACCACTTAGCAAGGCTTGCTTTGGTCATCAGTGGAGTACACACATGAAAGCGAGCACAACAGAGGATTTTGTAGCTGAAGAATTGTGGCACAATGACATCAAATGCAGCATAATGTATGTGGTGATGCTTATTGAACATCCTATTTTTTGACTGCCTATGTTTATTATTTTTTATTGTGATGGTGATGTACAGGAGAGTTACAGTTACATAAGAATGGAAATGAGTACAATTCATGTTGAACATAGTTAGCCTTCTCTCTCATTTTCTCTTGCTATCCCTTATACCCCTATTTCTCTGCCCATCCATGTTGTAAAATTCACTTCCAACATAGTATCTTGTGAGTATCACTATTGCATTGGTTCACTCTTTGGACGTCCTATTTCTGTTTGTGTGTGTTTATGTGAGTGTGTGTGTGTGTAAGTTGTATTATTTTAATTAGTGAAAATAAATTATGCTTCCTTAAAAAAGCAGTATTATCACTATCTCATTAAAATCTGATATAAACCCACTCACCTTCCAAAACCAAAGGTAATATTTTACTGAAATAATACACCAAAGTCTTTACAAGTTAACTTCTCCAGGTTACACACACATATGAAATCCTTATGACAGACAAATAACAGCTACATACCAAAACATAGATAGCTAGAAAAAAGCCACTATGAATAAGTGACACCCTGGAAAGAACTGATAGATATTTTACATAGATTTACCAACAATTATAGGTACAAGTTAATTTTGGAATTCAGGTAAAGAATGAAATGTATCAGTCTACAAAGTATCTCATTTATTTCAATGCACATAGTATTAAGCATCTTTTTTTTTCTTTTTTTTATTTTTGCTGTTTTACTTGAATCACACCCCAGCCTTTTGTTTATATTTTGCTTTTGAGACAGGGTTTCACTAACTGCTAGCTAGTCTCTCACTCATTTCCTTATGTCTCCACCTCCCAAGTAGCTAGGATTACAGGAATACAACACCCAGAAAAATAGTTACATTTAAGGTCAATCCTAGTTGTTCCCTATGTAAAACCATTTTTTATTTGAAAAGAATAGACAGTTAAGTCAGAACCTACACCAAAAACATTCTAGGATTCTTTGATAAAATCAGATTGAGAGGTGGTAGACTCCATTTCAGTCAGTGCCTGAAATAGTTTCATAAAGCAAGAAGATTTTTCTTAATGGATTCTCTCCTAACTCTGCTGTAGCTTCTTAAATCTCATAGAAAGGCAAAGTTGACCAGTCTTATCGTTTTGAGAACCAGCTCTTCGTTCTAGGTCTTCTTTATGTAACTTAGGAATTCCTCTTTTTCCATTTGGCAGCCACTTTTTTTCCCACTGTACTTGCAGTTGCTGTAACACAGCACCAATTTCCTTCCTGGAAGAAATGCCAACTTTTCTAATGTCAGGTCCGCTCATAGGGAAGGGGGCAGGGACCACTGCTACATCTCCATGAGGAGACTCCGTTCATCCTGGTACTTCAGCAGCTCACATACTCTGGCATTTGCATCTGGCTCTCTGGAATCTACAATGAAGTTTTGATAGGGTTTCAATGGTTTTGAACGATCTGATGCTTTAACTAAGTCTTTCCTATTTTTAACTCTAAATAAGCCAATGTTTTTCCTCTTCTTGTGAAATCTTCAACCTCAAATCCCATTTTGTGACATCATCTTGTACTTTCCGCAGTGAGGCCAAGATGGTCCTTCGCTTTGCTGAGCAAGTATCAACATTTTCACTGACTTCACTATATTCTTCTAAACTTGCAATTGTGGGTAACCCTTTATGAGGAGCCATATCAAGATCATAGATCAGGTGAAATAAGTCGTTTACACATTTACCAACAAGAATTTTTTTTAAGTTCTACCCAAATGCACTCTCCTGATAGTCCAGCCAAGCCTTTTGCATTTTCTGCGATTGCTTCCAAAGTCTCAGCATCATGTTTACCAGGTTTGTCCACAATTCTGCCATCAAACCTGAAGTAGCTTAAAATCCGAAGTTAATCTTCTTGTATTCTTTGATGTGTGTGTCCTACAAACCGTAACTTTCTTATTTTTTTAAAATCTTCGTAGTCATTAAAGTAATCGTGTCAATAACCATCAAGGCCTAGAAACATGGAGTTTATAGTGAGGTCTCTATTTTCGACATCCTTCTGCCGGGCAGCTGTGAATTCTACCTAGGCATGTCTTCCGTCATTTGTGACATCTATCCTCAGTGTGGTAATTTCAAAATTGCCTTCACGAAGCATAGCCATGATGGTTCCCTGCTTCTCTCCTTTGTTGGTCATCCGAATGCCACCTGACAGAAACATCTCCCTCATTTGTGTTTTGGTGGCAAAATCGACATCTTGAAGTTTCACCCCAATTCGGCAGCTCCCTCACCGCTCCTCTTGCTGTTCTCAGCTCTTGATTCTCTTTCACAAATAATTCTATCAGATTCTTCAATCCTCCCGTGAAAAGGGACTGGAATCCTGGAGACTGCCACTTCAAGACAGAGCCTTCTCCAGCCTGCATCCTGTCCTGCCTGCCCAGGAAACAGCAGCCTCTGCATCTGGAGAAGTGGCCACACATATCTGCCAGGTGGGCACGTGGGCACCCCTACCACACTTCCCTGCTCACCCACCACACATCCCTCTGCGCCCACCACACTTCCCTACAAGCGCACCACACTTCTCTGCACACCCAGCACACTTCCCTGCGCACCCACCACACTTCCCTGCGCGTCTACCACATATCCCTGTGCACCTACCACTCTTCCCTGCACACCCAGCACACTCCCCTGCATGCCCACCACACTTCTCTGCAGGTGGGGGTGAGATGCGATTTTATTCATCAAGTGCCAGAGGCTCACCTCCTTGTCTAGAGGTGGCTCAACCCCAGCCAAGCAAGAGGGCCAGTCCTTGAGTTCAAGCCCCACCCACATCAAACATCATATAAAAAAAAGTACATTTTCCTATCCCTCCCGAAGGGCAGACTTTGGGGTACTTTAGGGGAAGGAGGAATGGAGCAGGACTCCAGAGAACTAACTAGACCTTCAGATAATCACAGCAATAACCAACACAACTGGTCTGTGTTTTGTCATTGCTCTGAGACTTTGTGGAGGTTGAACTTAAAGGAACAGGACTAATTATTCTGATAAAGACTATTTCAAGGCATCTTAGCATTCAGACTGTCATATGGCATAACTGCCTGCTTTTAGCCTAGTTCACAGAATTGGGGAGTAAAATGCAGAACTGAAAAGTTTGAACCTTTTTGCACTGGTTTTGCAGGCATGCAAAAAGCTGAAATTATGGTCTCATGGATGCTTCTACCCAGTCTTCAAGGCAAGGCCTGGGAAGCTAAGCAGTGTGTAATAGGTTCTGAGTCTCTGCATTAGCCCTTCAGAAGATGATGTGTGAAACAGTGGCAAGTCAGTGGATAGGAAGTTGTAGATGCCAAGGAACATGAGCACAGTCAGACCAAGAGTGAGGCTAGGTAGGCAGCAAATGACAAGTCCACCAGGACAGGGTTTCCCAAGAAAACTTCTGATGCCACAGTATCCCCTAGATGCTGACATCAGCTACAGCATTTAATGCTTATCTTCCTGGATTTAAGTCTTGTTTTGTTCCATACCTTCTTTCTGGAGACCAATTCTTTCCTTTTGGGTACTTTATTCTTCCTGGTACTAGACTTGAACTCAGGACCTGGCCCTTTGTGATCACAGGCTGGTGCTCTACCATTGGAGCCACACCTCTAACCCCCTCATTCCTCCTTTTTGGAAATATATTTACTTTGTGCCATTGTATGTTGGCAGTATGTAGTTTGTTGATTTCTTAGGGGTTCAGGGAACAGCGTTTTTCTTGAGTCTTAGAGGAGACTTTGAAATTGGCTTTTGAATAATGTTGGAACTATTAAAACTTGGGGAACCTGTAGAGATGGACAAATGCAGTTTGCATTATGAGATGGACATGAACTTTTGGAAGCAAATGGTGAGATATCACAGTCTGAATATGAAATGACCCCATTACTAGGCTGATGTATTGAAGGCTTGGTCCTCAGCTGGTCGCACTCTCTGGGGAGGAAATGGAGGTGGGTCTAGGCTGGAGAAATAAGTCACTGGGAGCACGTCCTTGAGGCTATGTCTTGTCCTAGTCCCTTTCTTTCTTTGCTTTCTGGCTGCAAGTTGCTTTGCTCTGATGTGTTCTCCCTGTCAGGATGGACTGAGGCCTCTGAAATATGAGCTAAACACTGGGTTCTTTCTTTTAAGTTCTGGCTCTCTTCCAGCTTAGGCATACAGCTGAGTGGCTATCCATCTACTTAAGTTTCCCATCATTGGTGGCATCACAGATACATACTATCATGTCTGACTAACCTGTATAGAGATGGAGTCTGAAGAACTTTTCTGCCCTGGCTGGCCTGGAACTGATATTTTCCAAACTCACTTTCCTGTGTTGTGTAAGATGGCAGGTACATACCACTGCCCAGCTATAGGTTGTGAAAGGGATTTTTTCCTGGGATTGCCTTGAACTATGATCCTCCTATTCCTAGCCTCCCAAGAAAGTAGGCTTATAAGTGTAAGCCATTGGCACTTGCCTAGACAGTAAAACTTCAAAGGCAGTCATGACAGTGGACACAGCTCAGTCAATAGAGTAGTGACACATTTTGTTAGGAGATGTTGGCAGGGTACAATGCTTTTGCTATGGAGCATGTGGAGGTATTCTGGAAGGTCTTTCTGGACTAAGTATGGGTGTGTTTGTTTGGATGTGTATCCACTTGATGGTATATTAATCATCTACATATTTTTCTACAGTTTTCATTTTTAAAATATTTTTATTTAATTACTTGTACAAAGGAGTTGCCATTCAATAAAGCAGTTTAAGAATACAATGAGTTTTGATTAATGTCACCCCTTTATCATTTGCACACTCTATGAATTTAGTGATGCTTTTTATTCTACAGTAATTTCCTTAGGTTATAACATTTCCTGCGCATTCCTGCTCTCAGCCATCAGGCATTTTAGTTATTTCCCCCTTTGTTTTCTGCCGTCTTCTGTTCTAGTCTCATGGTTCAGTCTGCATTATGGACTACCTGTGTTCCAAGTGCCTTGGAGCAAGAGCATATATATGGTGTTGTTAGTGTAAGTGGAGAAGTTGGAACATGATTCCAGAACAGACTTCTATGAGAACTTATAACTAGTTTCCTCTCTTTGAAAGGGGGCTGAGAAATGTGGTTTTTGACTGTTCCCAGGGTAGGAGAATTCTAATGGAAGAAAGAATAGAATTTAAAGGATGCTACCATCTTTACCACAGACATGTTTATCTCTTGGTATGCCATATTATATTTATTTGTATCTATTTGCACAAATGTTACCATGTCCATAGTTTGTCTTTTCATGTTGCTAACAATATACTTTGAGTAGCAGAAATTCCATTTGTTACTTGTACAATATTAAAAAAAATGAACGATGGGCTGGGAAGGTGGCTCAGTGGTAGAGCGCTTGCCTTGCATGCCTGAGGCCCTGGGTTCGATTCCTCAGCACCACATAAGCAAAAAGAAAAAAGCCAGAAGTGGCACTGTGGCTAAAGTGGTAGAGCGCTAGCCTTGAACTGAAGAGCTGAGGGACAGCACCCAGGCCCAGAATTCAGGCCCCAGGACTGGACCCCCCCCCAAAAAAAAAAAAACACAAAAAAAAACTAAAAAATGAACTAAAAAAAAAACAACTAGCTGGGCTCCAATGGTTTATGATTGTAATCCTAGATACACTTGAAGCTGAGATATGAGGACTGAGGTTCAAAGCCAGCCTTGGCCAAAAATTCTATGAGATTCTTAACTCCAATGAACCACCATAAAGCTGGAAATAAAGAAAAAAAGAACTAAAAATGTATAGTAGATCTACATAAAAGATATATAGAAGATAACATAAGAGAAAAGATTTGTGACTAGATTTGACAAAGATGACACTAAAACCATGGTACTTATAGAAAAAAGGTTTAATTGTACACTTTTATAAGAAATGTGTTTGTTATATTCATCAGGACTTAGTCATGCTTGGCCTATGTTTGTTTTGTTTGAAATTGCTTTTTTTTATTTGTTTATTTTCTTGTTTTATTTTGTGATGATCCTGGGTCTTGAACGCAGGGTCTGGGTCTGTCCCTTGGGCTTTTATGCTGGAGGCTAATCTCTACCACTTTAAGCCACAATGCTGCTTCCAGCTTTTTGATAGCTAGTTGGAGATGAGAGTCTGATGGACTTTTCAGTCTGGTCTGGCTTTGAACTATGATCCTCAGATCTCAGACTCCTGTAGAGCTAGGATTTCATGCGGGTGCCACTGGCGCCTGGCTGAAATTGTTTTTGTATTGCCAGTCATGGGGCTTGAAATCTGGGCCTGGGCACTGTCCCTGAACTTTTCCCTTCAAGGGTACTACTCTGCTACTTGAGCCACAGTGCCACTTCCGGTTTTCTAGTGGTTAATTGGAGATAAGAGTCTCAGAGACTTTCCTGTCTGGGCTGGCTTTGAACTACAATCCTCATATCTCAGCCTCCTCAGTAGCTAGAATTGCAGGTGTGAGCCACTGATACCCAGCTAGTTTTTGTTGTTGTTTTGTTTTGTTTTACATAAAATTGTTTAACTTCACATTACTTAAAATAGCCTTAAAATAGTGGAACTTGAGTGTGCAGAGAGATATTTCTGTTTTAATAAAGTGACCTGAAGTCTCTGGAAGTAGAATAAAAATGATTTACTAAGTGAAAGATGCAGTTGAACTGAGTTGGCTAGATAATTATAGCATATTGAAAGACACCATAAACATTGGAGAATTCTGCTCTCAGAGTCAATCAAGATTTTTACTTATTAAAATATACCCTGAGGGAATGAGGTATGGCTCAAGTGGTAGAGCACCAGCTTTGAACAAAAAGCCAAGGAGGATTGTGAGGCCCTGAGTTCAAGCCTCAATATTGGTCCCGCCTTCCCCCAAAAAGAAGATAATAGCCACAGCCAGGTTAGGTACCTAACTACATGGAGAGCTGAGATTGACGGGATTGTGGTTCAAGGCCAGGCTGGCAGAAAGATTGTGAGATCCCTTCTCAATGAAGAGCTGGATGTGATGGCACACATCTATCTGTTATCTACCAAGACTAACATGTGAACATTCAGATGCATGTCTTGGCCATGTTTTTGAGATTCTATCTCAAAAGCAACAAGCAACAGTCAGGGCTGGAGGTGTGGCTCAGTGGTGAAAGCCCTTGTCAAGCAAGCCTGAAGACCAGAGTTCAAACACATGCACACACATAAACACACACATGCATACATACACAAACATAGTTGAAGATTCATGATGGACATTATTTCTTAAGAAAGCATGTATGGAGACTAATTAATACTCAGGATAAAGGAGGTGTTTCTATATTGAAAGACTGCCACATAACTATCCAACTACTTTAAAGTAAAGTGGAAAAATTTCAAATATTTTGAGTTAACATTTTTATTAACTCACTAACTTCCATTATGATAACTTCATATAGGAGAGCTTCTAGGATATACTATACTGTAGACAATACACTTATTCTACTATATATATATCTCTGTATCAAGCCATATTTTAAAGTATTTTTTATTTTGTTATTACACAATATGGATGTTTAATGTCTAATGTAGTGTTTCTGTCTTTTCACTTTTGATATATTTTTAATCACCTCAAATAGTTTACTAAGTTACTAATGGGCTTTACTGGTAAAATGGTATTCTTAACCATATTTTATGTTTTAATTTAAAACATTTTATTTCTCAGTCAAAATACAGTTTATTTAGTGACCTATCTTTTTTAAATGGCTCAACAATTCAAGAATTATTCATTAATTCTTCTTCACCCATTTTTTATTTATTTATACATTTATTTATTTAGCGAGAGCCTTGGCTTAAACTCAGGGTCTTGGGCTCTTGTTTAGTTTTTTCATTCACGACACTCTGCCACTTCATGTATACCTCCAGTCTAACATTTTTCTAAATAATTGGAGATAGGGTCTTCTGGACTTTTCTTTCTGGTCTGACTTTGAGCCAATATCTTCAGATCTCAGCCTCAGCCTAATTGTTAATATTTAAAAATATTTAAGATCTGAAAAGAAACCTTTCCTTTTATATATTGTGAAGAGGTAAATAATTTATTATTTTTCTCTACTGGTAAAGGAAGAAAGAAAAACAGGTAGCAAAGAGGTATAAACTGGGCCTGGAAAGGTGGCTCAGTGGTAGAACACTTGCCTTGCATGCATGAGGCCCTAGGTTCAATTCCTCAGCACCACATAAGCAAAAAGAAAAAAGCCGGAAGTGGCACTGTGGCTCAAATGGTAGAGTGCTAGCCTTGAGCTGAAGAGCTGAGGGACAGCACCCAGGCCCAGAGTTCAAGCCCTACGACTAGAACCCTCCCCCACAAAAAAGAAGTATAAACTGCTTATAGAGTAGTAGTTCTCAGTAGGATGACTTTTTGTTCTCTAGGCACCACCTAGAGACATTTTTGGTTGTCACAACTCAGAGGGTGCCTCTGACATCTGGCACTTAGAAGCTACAGATACTGCTAAATGTCCTCATAATGTAAGAGACCTCATCCCCAAGCTCCCACTATACACACAACAAAGGCACACAATATCAATATTGTTGAGACTGGAAAATATCTACTGTAAAAGAATGAAATAGGATAGCTTGAGGAAAAAAAAAAGAAAGACCTTTCTCCAAAAGTACCACAATTAAGAGTGTTTAAATCAGGAGAGCACAAATGTGTTTTCCATGGGTATGAAGGAAGATCTAATATTAACAAGTTGTTATTGGACCAGGTGTATTTATTCACAAGTGGAATACAGTTCTGCATACTTAGCTGCCCTAAACAATCTTTGATTTAATGGTTGGTGGATTATTAGGAGGATTTTGCTGGTAGAGAATTGTATTGATGAAATAAAATAGTCTTTGGGGGAAGTTTCTCAGATGGTTGATATAAATAGCAGTTTTAGGACACTGGGTATATCTGCTAAGTTTGTTTTGAGTAGAAGTCAGATTAAACTCATAGACAGTGCCCAGGTCCTGAGTTCAAGCCCCAGGATTGGCATAAAATAAGAATGTCTCTATATTGTTGTAATACTTTTACTTTATTAGAAATTGTTCTCACCATTCAGTTCTATGGAAAGTGTATTATTTCCCTAATATACTTTCCTGCCAACATTTTTACTACAAAAATATAAATAAAATAAAAATAAAAACTGGCTATCAACAATTTAGTAACTGGCTCCCAGAATTCTTTTTTTTTTTTCCAAATCAATCAGTAATGGTCCTTCCAAAAGCAGCCTAGGAGAAAGCTGGAGTATGTGTTCCAAGCATATTCCATGAGTTAATTCTGCTGCTCTCATGCCTTTTGAAACTGGCTAATAGTGCTTTGATTTGACACAGTTCCTTGAAGAATCAGGTTTACCTTAGCTGCTGGAAGTTGACCTCACACACCGCTGCCTCAGCTCCCCACACATCACATAATACACCAAGAGCTTTCACCTCACTAGATCATTTTTAAGTGTTTGTCCATTATGGATAAGATAAAATTACACTTCACCAAAAATATGAGTGTTCCCCCAAATTCTATATCCTTACCAACCCTCAGTAGTGTCAGTCTTTGCCATTATCGTCATCCTGTGGGGTCTGAATTGATATTATTTTGTCATTTGATTTGCTTTTTTGTCTGGTGATTAGTGAGGTTGAACACCTTTTCATATGTCTCACAATGGTGTTGAGGTTTGTTGTTGCTGCTGCTTGGAGTTTTTGTTTTCTGTTGTTGTTAACTAGGGTTTCGTTAAGCCCACTCTGCAACTCCCAAGTGCTGGGATTACAGTCAGGAACCATCACACCCAGAATCATATTGTCATTTAAATATTTACTTGAATGATGTATGCTAGCGTTCTTGTTAAATACATATATGAGATAGATAAAGATAGAAGATAAAAGCAAAAACTCATACTGGCTCACAATTCCAGGTGTCAATCCATGGCCAGCTGGTTCCATTGTTTTGGGGCCTGTGGCAAAGCAGAGCATGATGACATGGGTCACATTACTCAACTTGGGCTGCCAGGAAACAAAGAGAGAGATAGACAGGAGTTAAGATTCCCATTCTCCCATTTGAGTGCACAACTTCAAGGACCTAAACCTCCCACCTGTAGTCCATATCTTAAAGATTTCTATCACTTCTCAATATCAGCGGCTGAAGACCAAGCCATGGACCTTCGCATGACATCACAGTCAAAGGACAGTAACATGACTCTATTTCCCCATTTTCTGTTCAGGATCTATCTTCATTAATATGTAATTATTTGTATATTTTATATGTGGGACTCCTCTGTTAATTTTATGTTTGGGAAATATCTTCTCTCACTCGTGTGTGTGTGTGTGTGTGTGTGTGTGTGTGTGACTTTACATGCTTAGTTGTATTTTTTTAATTCTTAATTTGAATTTTGTTGGCTTATCAATCTTCATTGCTGGAAAATTTTTGTGCCCAAATATTATATTGCTAAAGAAATATGTTCCTCTTCAATAAGCATAATGATATGTTCCCCAATTATTCTCCATGAGTTTTGTTCTTTGTCCTTTACTTAAATTTCCAATTCTCTGGAGGAAAAAATACATATTTTGTCACTAATTTTAAGTATATATTTTTAAATATTTAAAAACTTTCCTTCAATACTGAAAGGCCCTATTTAACTAGCTTTGTTGTTTATTAAATTTTTAAATACATATATTTATTGTAAAGATACTGTACAGAGGGGTTACAGTTACATGAGCAAGGTAGTAAGTCTATTTCCTACTGAGCATTTTTACCTGCTCCTTTGTTTTTCCCCTACCATCCCTTTCCTCCCCACTTCCCCAACTCCTGCCTCCCCAGCTGAAAAGTTGTAAAGTTCATTTTCAACATAGTGTTTTGTACATCTTATTGTTACAATGGGTCATGCTGTATCCTTATTTCAACATTTTGTTATTTCCCTTCTTTCATGCTGTACTGTTACCTGGCAGGCTGATTTTTCCTACTATCTACCAGATATTTTTTTTTCTAATCTGTTTTAAAGATTACAACTCAGTGCAAATGGCTCACATCTGTAATCCTACACAGGAGACTGAAATATGAAGATCACAGTTCAAAACCAGCACAAGCATCAAAGTCTATGAAATTCTTACTTCCAATTAATCACCAAGAAAGCCAAAGGTCAAGCTGCAACTGAAGTGGTGGAGCACCATCCATGAGCAAAACAAGTGAAGGGATAGCATCTAGGCTCTGAGTTCAAGCCCCAGTACCAACACAAAATAAGAAGAGGAGGAGGAGGTTGGGGAGGAGGAAGAGAACATCCCATTATCTTTCTCTACAGAGAATGCATGCGACTTCTATCAATTGTTTTGAAGAACTTGACATTCTTTTACCCCCAAACAAAAACTATTTGCAGTAATTCAGTCTTTCAAAGACTGTCTGCTTCTGATTTAAATTGTAGCTTTAAGAGCTGTGAGCTCAAAGCCAGGGATTTCCAGGCATCTTCCCACATCTGAATTTAAATTTCTATTACTTTTCTGGCTATCCAGAGCAATAGTCAGGCTCTAAGACTCGTGTTTCTTGCCAATACTATGGCTTGAACTCAGGACCTGAGTACTGTCTTTCAGAGAATTCAAGACTGGTACTCTATCACTTGAGCCAGACCTCCAGCTTTTTGGTGGTTAACTAAGAGGTAAGAGTGAATAGACTTTACTGCCTGGGCTGGCTTGGAACCATGATCCTCATATTTCAGTTTTGTGTGTGTGTGTGTGTGTGTGTGTGTGTGTGTGTGTGTGTGTGTGTGTGTGTGTGTGTGTGTGTGTGTGTGTGTGTGTGTGTGTACTAAGGGTCTGAGCATGATCATTGTTCCTAAGCTATTGTTTATTTAAAACTAATGCTCTACCACTTGAACCAAAGCTCCACTTCAGCATTTTTTGTGGCTGATTTTGAATTACAGTCCTCAAATCTGAGCCTCCTGAATAACTAGGATTCCAGGCATGAGCCACTAGCATTTGGCTTAAGATGTGTTTCTCTTCTATACAAAAAGCAACCTCTCACTGTTAAGGGAAAGCAGTCCAAACTTGGAACTCACTACTCAGGTCTCAATTCTTTCTTGAGTCTATCCTGATTTAACTTGCTCTCTTGGCAGTTCTCTGATGTCTTCATGATAATGTGACTGTTGCTCTTTGGTGGATCATAAAACACAATGTGTCTTTGTAACTTAATGGATAGTCAGAGCTGAGGGTGAGTCCTTTCCCAATTATCTTGAATAATATAAGTGTCATGTTTTGTTCTTCTCTCCAGTAGGATTTCCATTTTTTTTCCTTGTGCCATTAACTGAAGTGACAATTCCCTTATCTGTGGTTCATCTCTTTGGATCCTTTTGTTACCTTTTAACTTTCGGATTGACTACTAACGCACTTATGAAAATTGAATCAATGATCAAACTGCTTGAGGGAAAAGTGGCATGTTTCGTGTTATTGCAGCATCATTACATGGCAGAACAATGAACTGAGTTCTAAGCATGAGACAATGAATTAAAGTATGAATATTTGCAGGACGTAGAATTCCTGAATTTCTATCCTGAGCTTTACATAAAGGGCATGTCTCTGTATTGTAAGTTCTAAACTCTGCATAGGATGAAGTTCTAGGGGTTGAACTCTTCATTTCTCTAAGGAAAACAAACCTCCACTGAAGCCTTGGGTTGAAAGATTTGAATTGCAGAAAAAGAAATTTTAATTGTCTGAGAGAAAATGAGTTGCTGGAAGGACTTGATCCCAGAATGCTCTGAGAAGAAGTCAGAACAAAACTACATGACTGAGTTGAAGCTCCAAGTGAGTAAACAATGCATGAGGTTGAAAATAGTCTCTTAGAAGCAGATACCACCTTTGAGGGAAGCAGAAGGGAGGTGGTGGCAGCTCCAGCAGGCTGGGTGCTGGTGGCCTGTAATCCTAGCTACTCTGGGGCTGAGAGCTGGGGATCAGGATTCAAAGCCAAATGGGGCAGAAAAGTCTGAGGGACTCTTTTCTCCAAATACCCCGCAAAAAGCTAGAAGAAAAGATGTGGGTGGAGTAACAGCACCAGCCTAGACTAGAAAAGCCACGCAACAAATGGGAGGCCCTGAGTTCAAGCCCCAGGCCAACCAAAAAAAGAAACTGCTTCCACAAATAGGTAGGGCTTCTGCAAACAGATATCCCTGCTACCAAGTGGAACAACTATAAGTAGAAGACAACAAGGACGCTTTGCTTTGTTAAGGTAAAAGTCAAAGCACAAACACTAGCTGAGGATAAGGAGTCCTTCCCCAAATTTTGAATAATATAAACCCCGGGTTTCTCATAAAACTGATAGAAGAGGTAGAAGCTGTTTCAAAAACACCTGGAATTGGATTTCTCATTAACCTTCACAGGTGGGAGCCCTAGCTAGATTTAATTTGATTTAGGAAAATAAAGAAATGTGACCTTTTTTACACAGGAATGTCACGAAACAATTCATTTAGGTTATAGTCCTAATAGTAAAACACAGAAAAAAACCTAAATGCCAGACATTAGGGCAAAGAGCAATCATTTTCTATTATGTGGTTTATTAAAGATTTTATAAAATTTTATGCGTTTATTAAAAACTGTAACTAGGCTGTTTAACAATGGTAATGGATCTTATACACTATTTTCAAGCTTAAGAGAAAGAAAACTCTCATACACCTTTAACTGTAAGTTTTAAAAGACTGTACAAAAAAAGACAAAGTCTAGAAAAGATAGAAAAAAATAAAAGATTTGATCATTTGGGTGATTCACATTTTTCTTTCCTATTTTTTAATTTTTAATTTTATTGTCAAGGTGATGTACAGAAAGGTTACAATTACATAAATAAGATAGTGAGTACATATCTTGTTGAACTTGTTACCCCCTCCTTCATTTTTCTCTCACATACCCTTCCCCCAACCCCCCTTTCTTTCCTAATTGAAGTAATTTTTAACATATTTTTTAGGTGTCATATATATGGGACTTTTATTTTTAATGATATATGATACAGTAACTTGCAATTCATTGCAGTGCCATTCTTTTACTGAATGGATCAGTATCACTCACTCAACATATGTTTATAGAGCACTTATAAAGATAGCAAATCTAGAGATAACCTTACTACAGTGGCAAATAGAACAAAATGCAAGGTGGGGAGGTGTGCATGTTTTATCAACTGTTTAACTCTCATTATTCAAACTACTTATTGCTAAGAATCAGTGGTATTTAACATTTTTTAGGCAACGTTGGAATATATTTTTTGTACTCATCCTGGGGATTGAACAATTGATGAATCTATACTGACACATTATTATCATCTAATATCCACATTTTACTCTATTCTTAAAAAGCAATCTATTTTTCTGTGATTGGGATCAAGCCCGGGGACTCTCCTACCTGGGAAGGTAATAATCTACCACAAAACTATCCTCCAGAGAAAGGTTCATTCCTGATATTGTATATTATACAGTTTTTGGACAAGGATATGATGGCATGCATCTGCTATGAGAGTATTATGCATAATATCTCCACTGCTCTAAATCCTCTTTGCTCTGGCTGTTCATCCATCCTCCTCCTAATGCTCTGGCAGAGTTCCTGTGATTCACACCATGGGTTTTCTTGGGAGAACAGTGTAAAGTGTAACCTGTGTAACCTTAACCAATTCAGTAAAATAATTTACTGCTTTAATTTCTTCTCTCATAAATTAGCCGTCAATGCAAATGTTTAATAACAGAACTATGAATAAGGACTTATAAAGACAGTATGAAGGGTCAGGTATAATTTAGTGCTGCAAGACACATGGCTAGAGGAGACTGTAGGCATCCTGTGCTTTAAGGAGAAAGAGGACTTTGCAAAACCCAGAGTCATGCTATGTGGAAAGGATTGCCTGAGGGGCTGTGAACTTAACACACAGATACAGCCAACTTCAGCGATCTGAAGAAAAGAATATTTACCTTTATTTTCATCATCTTTCTTCCCTCGGATTTCCTCATAGTGTTGCCCATTGGCCAAACCGAAGAAAAAGGGCAGGAGAGAGCCAGGATGCACATGGGTCAGCCTCCCATGGCAAGAAACAATGAGAAGGAAGGATGGAGAATCCATCTGCAAAGGCAAATGGAAACTGCAAAGTACAGATGATAAGTAGAGCCAGCTTAACTCCATGGTTTGTTATTTAATAATGACTTGGAGACAAGTGGCCCAGAATTCATGAAGTCAAGATCCAGAAGTATTGTTGTCAAAGCCCCATTGTTGGCCACATCTAAGCCAAGCCCTAACTGGTCCTCAGATATTCCTATTTTCAGAAAGGAAAGGACTGTTGTTTATGACCTCCACTTTTTCCTATCCTCTGAAAGTTGGAGATAGCCTTCTAATGTATGATCCAAGTCTATTCAATTGGTCACATATTGAGGGGAATTAGGTAAGTGTATACCTTTAATTTATATTCTCAACAAGAAGTTCATTGGAGCACTCTGAAATCCTCTTTGGTTTTAAAACTTTCTTAACCATCTTTCTTACAACTAACGATGGATGTATTTTTCCTTCCTCTCTCAATCCATACATTCTGAAATATTTTTAGTGGTCATATCAGGGTAACAAAAAAAGTCCACTTAGCTTTGAAGGTCAAAAACTAAATATATTAGTTCATAGTGTATAAATGTGTATGGTCAGCAATGAATGTAATCACTATACCCCTTGTGGAAATGAACAATTTACAGCAACTGTCATTGTCCTTATAAAAATACCCTTCCTCAGTGGTGACAGTGATCAGATGTGCTGTACTCATAAATTGACATATAGAGTTGAAATCCCTTTGTAAAATTACTTAAAAAGTAAAAATAATTTTGGGTGCTGGAGGCTCATGCCTGTAATTCTACCTATTCTAGAGGCTAAGACTGAGGATCACAAAGACACTCATATCCAATTAATCACCAGAAAACCAGAAATGGAGCTGTGGTTCAAAGTGGTAGAACACTAACCTTGAGCAAAAGAGCTCAGGGACAGCACCCAGGTCCTGAGTTCAAGCCCCATAACCAACAACAACAACAAAAATAAAATTTTAAAAAAGAGAATACAAAAATAATCTCCTGCCTCTTAAATAAATCAAGGAATTAATTCCTCCAATAGGGCTTTATGAATTAGCCACTTGGTTGCTATTGTCATGAATGAAATTTGCAAAATATCCATGGAGCCAAACCAAAAAAAATCCATTTTATAATAAGCAAGGATTTCTGAAAATAGGCCACAAAAAACATCCCTAAACAGAGCACAGCTGGCTCATGTTTATGACCCTATTCAGGAGGCTAATCTTCAGAGGATCCTAGTTCAAGGTCAGCCTGGGAAGAAAAGCATGTATGTCCATAATAAGCAACACAAGCTTGACTGCGGGTGTGGCAGAAGTGATAGATCACCAGCAGAGCAGGCTGAGTGTGAGGTCCTGTGTGTACATTACCATAGTGCCAAAAGCACTAGCATGAAAAGAAAATTATACATTTCATTTCATTAAAGAACTTAACATTGTCAAAAGGTATCATTAAAACTATAAAAAAGATAGGCCATATGGACTATAAAAATTTATTTGTAATACATACATACGTAAGATATATTTTTCTTGTGCCACTCTTGGGGTTTGAACTCAGGGCCTGAGTCCTGTCCCTGAGCTATTTTGCTGAAGGTTAACAGTCTACCACTTAAGCGATAGCACCCCATCTAGCTTTTTGGTGGTTAATTGGAGATAAGAGTCTCACAGACTTTCTTGCCTGGGATGGCTCTGAACCACTATCCTCAGATCTCAGCCTCCTAAGTAGCTAGGATTACAGATGTGAGCCACTGGTGCCTAGCTGAGTAAATTTTTTTATGTCAAATATATTTCTCCTACCTGCTCTGAAAACTTTTAATGTTTAGTATTCCTTTGCCTGATGAGGAAAAGACTTTGGTTTTCTTTAATAACTTAAAAAAAAATTCTGGCTGGGCACTGGTGGCTCAGGCCTATAATCCCAGCTACTTAGGAGACTGAGATCTCAGGATCATGGTTCAAAGCTAGCCTAGGCAGGAAAGTCCATGAGACTTTTATCTTCAATAAAAACACCAGAAAACCAGAAGTGGCACTGTGGCTCAAGTGGTAAAGCACTTGCCTTGAGCTGAAGAGCTAAGGAACAAGCAGCCAGGCCCAAAGTTCAAGCCCCAGGACCGATAAAACACAGACACACACACACACACACACACACACACACACACACACACACACACACACACACACGCTAAGGGGTAAGACACTGTCCAAATAGAGTTGTACTCTACCTGACTTAGGTAACTGTTAACTCCTCTGTACATCACCATAAAAACAATAAAAATATTTAAGATTCTAAAAAGCCAGGTGATGGTGGCTCACATCTATAATCCTAACTATTCATGAGACTGAGATCTGAGGATTGTGGTACAAAGCCAGCCCAGGCAGAAAAGTCCCCATGAGAACCTACCTTCAATAACCACTCAAAAACTGTAAATGGAGCACTAGTCTAGTGCAAAAAAGTTCAGGCCCTGAGACAGTGTTCAAAGCCCCACAACTGACAAAACAGCAACAACAACAACAACAACAACAACAACAACACAGACACACACACACACACACACACACACACACACACACACACACACACACACACACACACGATGCTAAAATGGCCAATGGATATGGAGATAAACTAAAGAACATTCTTACCAGGGAAATATTTCCTGAAAGAAATTCAGAGTTAAACCACAATTCCTCACCATGCTCGCTATACTTACCAAAAGGGATTGGCAATACCAAATGTTGGTGAGAGTGAGGAACAATTTGAACTCTCTTACAGTCAGTTTACTAGAGCATTACACTAGAAAGCTGGCACTATTTGGAAATCTAACACTGTGCCTGCCTTAGCTTTCTACACTCAAGCCTTCATTCAAGGGAAGAGTGTGCATATAGCAACCTTAATTCACAATAACTCCTCCTGGAAACTATCTAAAACTCCTATAACGAGGGCCTGGGTAGACGGGTTCTCATATATTCATATACTAGGATACTAAACAGAAATAAAAGGAAAGAAGCTGCTATATGAAATACTGTGGATGAATCTCACAGATTTTATACTGAGAGAGGGAGAAAGCCACAGGGCCTATAGCAGAGGATCTATTTATATGAAGCTGAAGATCAGGCAAAAGGAACCTAATCAAACATGATAGAAGTCATTCTTCTACCTATATTCCTTACCTCTGGGGTGGGAGTATTGACAGGATTAAAAGCACAGGAAACCTTGTGGGGTGCTAGAAAGGCTCTCTATCTTCATCAGAGTGATTGTTATGGTTGTCTGCATACGTAGAACATCACTGAACTATATACTTAACATGAGTGTACTCTCTTATTACATGCATATGTTTTGCCTCAATTTAAGAAAGTAAAGAACAGATCAGATCCCACTTCCGAAATTTCCTCAATCAAGATAAGTCTTGTGTGGATTTAGCAAAATTTAAATGAATGCATTTTGTAGTTCCCTTGGGTGAAACTATAACATGACAGACCACCACAAATTCCAAGGTAATTGACTTGACTCAATACTCTCTCGTAATGAAATTCTGCAAGTTTGGATTTAGCTGAGAGCACAGAGAGACTCCAAAGGAGCTATTAAGAAGGATGGTTGAACAAGCTGTTATATTCTTTTTGTACATATTTTTAATGAAATAGGCATTTGAATACCTATCTTTAAATGAAATAGGTATTTAAACATACCAGTTGGGTAAGTCAGTGGAGATCCATTATTGTCTAATAAACTAAATCAAGGACTCTACAATGGGGAAGGATAAAGAAAACATATCTGAAGGTGCTTTTTGCTCATTTGCAGCCAAATTCAATAGTGTTCATGTAGAAACCCAGGAGAGTTTTTATTGAATTCAATCCTTGAATTGTTTCTAGCTAACGGGCTGACTTCTATTTCCAACATTAGTTTCTATTAAAGGATAAGTCTGGAAAGTCAAAGAATTTAGAGCTTTTGTTTTCCATAAATAGTCAACACTTCCTAGGCTGCTTTTACCATTCCTTATAAAAGTATGGAAATCAGATTGACTGCTTTTCATCAGCTATGCTGAAGCCTTTCTAAAACAGAGCTTTACATAAGTATATATAGATGATAACTATTTAAAAAAAACATAATCAGCCATGAGAGGAAGCCAGTTAGGAACCTGTAAGAGAAAGTACTGGGATCAGTGGCCCTTCATCTGAATGATGGGAAGAATGAGGCCCAACTCAACACTTCTCATGGCTGCACACCTGGTGTGAACACATATTGAACTTTTAACACACAAGTGATGTAGAGCTCTCCTTCTAAATTCTGAAACAGTTTTAAATTAAGGGAGGAAATCTCAGGGGAAACCATTTCTAGTCACTCACCAATTTTGGAAATAATTAAAAATTTTTAAAATTAAAATTTGAACAAAGTTTCATTTATGCCAGAATCTAAAAGCTTACTACAAATACCAAAAGGCTGTGTGGGTGTGTGCGGGGGAAATCCCATCCCTGCTTACTTTCTCTGAGGAAGTTTTCCTTAAAGCTTTCTTATTTTTTTAAGAAAAGTATAGAATTATAAACTACAGTCAAACCATGGGATTAAGTGATCTTTCAGAAGCAATATTCAAAATCCCACAGAGAACATCTTTCAGGACTTCAATTTCTGTTTTTAAAACATGTGGGTTTTTTAACATTAGTTTTCAAAGCTGAAACTAGAACACAGCCCTGATCATTCTCAGTCCAAAGCTTTATCCACTCACAATAACCCTCCCTCTCTAGTGTCTCCATCATCACTAACCCTAACATGTCTTCCATTTTAAATTCAAATAAGTATGTGGAATAAAGTATTGATCAAGGCAGATACTTTGGTATATCCTGACTACTCTCAGGAGAGCAAATGGTCCTTGCTGATTCTCTCCACAGGCATCATGTTCAGGACAGAAATGGGGCCCAACTGTCACTAAGAAGGGAGCAAAGGGTCAATTCACTCTACTGTCTGAGCAAAGAAGCTTCTGTGGCACCTTCTTGTGTTTGGAGACCATGGAAAATGAGACACCACCATAAAAGTGTAGAAGGAGAACTAGCTTGGCTCTTGCAAATCCTGACCTGTGCCCTGAAGGATCTATTCTTGTGTTTAGAGAAGAATCTCCATAAAGAAGCACTGAATTTGTGATGGTAGCTAGCATTAAAAAAAAAAAAAAAACCAGAACCTTGCCTTCTGCCACACCATATTCTGTTATTGCTGTGGCAAAACAATAATGTTCTTTTTACTCATTACTACTACTACTGCCTTTTCTAGATTAGTCTTTGTATAGAGAGATTCACCACCTCCTTTTTTAACGTCTAATGGGAGAATATGAGAACTGATATTTCAGAATCTCTTCCTTGTACAGTTCCAGGTTGGTTCTATATAGGTAAGAAGAAACAGGGGATTCAAAAGGTGGAAGCAAGTAGCCACTGGGCTATGGAGAGATGGGGGCTTCTTTACGCATGTAGGGAAACTTTAAAGATCTGGTTTCTTGAGGCTTCAGACTAACGCTGCTGAACACTTCCTTGACTTTTGTTCTTACACCTTTCTGAACATGTATAAGACTTTTAGTTTATGAAAGTTTTTATACTTAAATGCACGGAATGCCTATGTTTTCTTCATTTAGTTGTGATGCTTCACAGTTGTGAGATGAGCTAATAAAGTACTGTAAAAATAAAACACAATGACAGAGTCCAATTTGTTGGCAGTAGATCAGTTCTATAAAGTCTCCATGAAAAAAATCACTCCTAGGAATTCAGGATTACATTCCTGAGAGCCTCTGCTCATGTTTTTGTCAATCAATACTATACATCTTTGTTGTATGTGTTTCTGTTTAGAAATACCTTACTTTATAAATATTGTTGATTAATTAACTACTGTGCAGATTAAACTAATCTGCCACCAAGTAAAACTCGTGTGCATCTTAAACTAATCTCACATTTTTTCAGGGGGCATGTAACATCTTTAGAGACACAAAACAATACTTCAGCACTACACTTGGGGGGGCTATTTCAATCATGGAATCACTGGTAAAGAGAAGAAATATTCAAAAATTATGGCATTGAGAAAACTGGTGCTTGTGGAATAAGAGCTCAAGCAAAAAGGCTGAGTGTCGTCATGCTCAATCTCATCTAGAAATGTATGTTTCTGGTAGATCATAGTTTTCTCTCTCCTATGTCCACAAATAGCCATGAGAGCACCATAGATATTAATTTAGAGGTTACACAGAAATTTGAGAAAGGGGCAACTTCACAAACATAGAATCTGAAAATAAGTAGGATTAGCTAAGTTTAAGAAATTTAATGTACCTGGATGCTGTGGCTCCTATCTTTAATCCTAGCTACTCAGGAGGTTAAGATCTGAGGATCTTAACCAGCTCCATCAAGAAAGTCCAAAAGACACTTATGTCCCATTAATACCAAAAAGCTGGAAGTGAAGACATGGCTCAAGTGGTAGAGTACTAGTCTTAGGGGAAAAAGCTAAGTGAGAGTGTAAGGCTCTGATTGTCACTGTAAAGAAGTGAAATACCTTGCACTCTCTCTCTCTCTCTCTCTCTCTCTCTCTCTCTCTCTCTATATATATATATATATATATATAGATAGATAGATAGATAGATAGATAGATATAGATAGATAGATAGATAGATAGATTGATAGTTAGATAGATAAATAGATAGATATAGATAGATAGATACAGATAGATCTTTATCTATATCTATATCTATATCTATCTGTATAAATATAGATATCTATCTATATCTACCTCTGTATCTCTCTCTCGCTCTCTCTCTCTCTCTCTCTCTCTCTCTCTCTCTCTCTCTATATATATATATATATATATATATATATATAAAGAGACAGAGCAAGACATATTTAATCCAAAGAAAAGGCGTATACTTAGTCTATAGTAGAATTAGGATCACAGTCCTTGCCTTCTGAAGATCTATAGCTATTCTATGCAATTCTGATGTTTCCTAGTTTCTTTATTTGCATCCAGTAAGCAGAGTTACTACGTTTCTAGCTTTAAAAGTGAATTTATAATACTCAAGCAAAGAAAAGAAGGTCACTCAGAGCACACTATCTTGGAAAAAGTTTGGATAGGAATTACAATGCCATAAGAATGATATAGGATTTCTTTTAACTATTCAATCAATAAGAGAACAAAGAAATCGCAAAGAACTAAGAACGAGTTAATGCTGATAATTAATTTATTCACACACAAACACACACAAACACACACACACACACACACACACACACACATTTTAGTGCAGGGGATCGAATCCCAGGTTTTTTATTTTACCACTGAGCTACATTCCTATTCCCATCATCTATATTTTTTTTCCAAGCATCTATTTTATTCTGATACTGTGTTAAAAGATTTCAACGAATAACCAGTTTCTCTAGCAAATGAGGACAGAATAGTCCAGGCACTACCCAGAGAAAAGAGAGTATGGATTCTTTACACCATATATAAACATCCAGGGGAAAAAGAAACTCAATGCCAGGATACCATTTCTTACAGTTCTCATCTTCCCCTCTCCTACAATCCAAAAATGTTTAGCATTTGTCATCATCCACATCAAAATGGTGGTTAGTAGTACATTTATTGTCTTGTATTTCTGTTCTTTACAATTTCCAGGAGCCATTTTGAGTGCTGTCTGGTCAATTGTGCATATGAAGTATTGAAAATAGACTGTATTCAACTCTCTGATACTTAAATAGAAAAGGAGGTCTTGCCTATGAAGCTAAAAGCATTTAAAGCATGTAAAATGCACTGGGATGAATCTGTCCAGAACCAAAAGAAAACCTATATTTATAGCAGCTGATTTATTTGGTTGATATACAGTATGTGCTGTGGTTTATAATTTTTAAGGCATAGGGTCTGAGATATATTAGATATTGCAGAAAGAGTGAGGACTTGATGATTTACAGGACTTCATATCAGGCCTATTGACCTTCTCAATAAGAAAGGTTGGTGGTCATAAAGGCACTGAAAAATGCAGCCCTCAGGAGTCAATTTAATGTAGAATAAACTCTTTAACAACCAACTAAATAGCCATATCAGCTGCACCATCTGCAGATTATGCTGCTGTTGTAAAAGCACTATTTTTAATAAAAAAAAATGCATAGGCTTTCTTTTTGGAAATTTATGTTCTCTCAACAAACAAACCAATAGTTTTTCCGCATCAATATCCCTACTTATAGGAATATCAGGTTTAATAAACATAACAAAAGCAAAGAAGGAAAAATAAGTATTGTTTTCACAATAAAAAACAATACTGGCAGCAAGTGACTGGATATATGAAAAACTCATCACTGGTCACAAAACAGAGATGCACCTGTGTACTCTTTGTTCTGGTTAAACTACATTCATTTCATTCCCAATGCAAATGGTATTAGTCTATGTACAAGCCAATACAATCAATACATAGACTTTCCAATTGGCGAGTCCTTATGTTAACATACCCACAGTGAAGCTGATCTTTGGAGGACTAACATATCTCAATTACCAGAGTTGTATGTAAAGGAAATCCCAAAAACAGTCCAACTAAATGTTATCTCCAATAGACTAAGCCTAAGAAAACATTCTGAAAAATGTCCTTCCTTATTAGCATGGATTTTCTGGGAAATTGTACACATTCTCCACTGGAATTAGAAAAAACGGGGAGGGGGTGACAACTTGCTTGATCTTCAGCTCTGTTGTTTTTATTTTTCAAGACATTCCATAAGCAATTAACTGAAATTACTGAGAAATAAATGAAGCATGCTAAGTTCCAACAGAAAAAGTGGAGCATTTGAAAAATATTTTTGCTTATGGAATTTTATCCTACCCAGAAGTTGAGTCAGATTGAATCTATATACATCAATTAAAAACTGGGGTAATAACAAAATCTTTTCTCTTCCAAGCAATTAGTGTGGTTGAGACTTCCTATGGTGTCAGTTGTATTGATGGATAATAACTTGTTTCAGAGTTTTTTATTCATAAATCTCTGCATAGTTCACTCTATGCTAGAATTTATGCTATTGTGTAAGGTCATCTATTTGCACCTCTGTTTCATTACTTTATGACAGCATTGACATTGTGAACATTTCTTAGTGATCTGGACATTCTCCAAACATAGCATGGTACCTGGCATTCAATAAGTATATTTTAAATTGAATTAACTGTGCATGTGAGTAGACTTGACTCTTTAGGATTCAAGATCACTAGAAGTCAGTAGAAGTTTTCTCAAACACAAGTGATGAGCAATTTGAAAGGATTTTCTATCCAGCCTTCATTTCTCCTTTATCTGCATTCCAGTTAGGACTGTCATGAAGATCATGACAGAAGGAATGTTTTAAAGCAATGATAAGTTTGTTAGGGATCAGGGAGAACACATATATTCCCTTTGTCTAGATTCTTTTAGTCGCCACATGTAGGAAGGGTCTGTCATGCACCACCTGCAGACATGTTCCCCAGGTTTAAAGAAGATGCAGGCTTTGACAGGGACAGCGTCGTGCAGTAGAGCCCAAATTTCCCTCCAGGTTTTCTACTATCTATATTTCTAACATGAATTGCGCTTTCGACCAAGCTTCCAAAAAAGGCAAATACCACCAAATGACTTTAAGAATATAAAATGTATTATGAAAATGTTTACTTTTAGTTTGGAAAAGGCATCCTAGCTGGTATGTTCAGAACCTTTATGTCCTACAATAAAATTTCACCATTTTTATTTTTATTTAAGCCCAATTTTCTCTCTCCTCTTTTAACAGCCTGCTGTTCTCTCTCTCTCTCTCATGCTCTCTCTCTCTCTCACAAACACACACACACACACACACACACACACACACACACACACACACACACACACACACACACATCCACACACATCACCATCACAGTCCCACAAACATACACAGATTTCCTCACATACTTGAAATTTTTCTACTTTTTATTCATTTTGATGCTAAAGAAAATGTGGCAGGAAAAGGGGAAATTTTTAATTTTCTTTTAGGATGTTAAACTTAAAAATACTTTGAGCCCCAAGTTTGTCTACTTGACATGTAAAGTTTATGTTGGATCATTTTTGAGTATCATCCAAGATGGCCCTTGTGCCCCACAAATCTAGGCCAATTTTTCTGAAGCAGGCTCCTTGACATCATCTGTGTGATATCCTGATCTTCCTTGATTATCATACAATCCTGGATTTGAAACCAAGTTATCTTGGCATAGTACTTCCCAGTCTTCAAATCTTCATGACAAAGGTAAAACCCTTTGGAAGGAGCCTAAGAGGATACACTGAAACACCTTAAAAGTCCTGGCTTAGTTTAATGTAAATTTCCAGCCTCTTAAAGAAATCATTTGACAAAATGCTTCTAACAATGTGCCACAGGATTTTACTTGGTCAGCTGAGATGCTCTTGTGTTCTCTGGCCCCCTTTGGATGGGTTAGGATGATGGAATGGATAACTCCACAACTTACCCTTGGACATGAAAAGCTGATCAGACATGCTGAGACCTTTTGGGAGAAGAGGGCAGCTGGTCATGAACAGGGCAGCTTTAGCAAGGGAAAGGTGCATAGTTTGAGTTTTTATTGTGCTTCAAAGTAGAGCAAGGGGGAAAATTTCTACCTAAAGTCCAGAAAGCTGACTGGCTCAGGGGTGTATTTTGTTGCCTTTGCCACACTTCAGACAAGGGAGAAAAAAGTGCAATGATAGTGAGATACTTCATTACAGTTCCAATTGTTGATTGGGGGACAATGGAAATGTGACATTTCTCCTTCCGTTGAATTAGAACTGGTTGTGTAAGTTATTGTGGTGCTTGATCAAGTCTGCAGCAGGAAGCCAGTAGTAGTCTAGTCCTGTGGCTTTTCAGATGTGATCAGACTGCTTTTTGGTATTCATTTCCTATTGCTGCTATAACAAATTACCACACACTTGGTGGCTAGAAACCTCCACAAATCTGTTAACATGTAGTTCTAAGTCTAAAATCAGTTTCACTGAACTAAAAATCAAGATATTCAAAGTGTTTGTTCTTTTGGGAGATTTTTATGGAAAACCTCTTTCCTTATAGTTTCCTGCTTCTAGAAGCTGCTAGCCTTCCTTGGCTTATCATCCCTCATTCCAACTTCAATTTTTAAGACCTGCAAATCTCTCTGACTTTCTGGCTTCCACTTTACATTTCCTTCCCTAAATGTGACACCCTGACATCAGCACTTTTAGCTCTTAAGAAAAAAAAACATTTGGGGCAGTACCAAAGTTTTAACACAAAAGCTAACACTTATATCCCTTTAAAAAATTCTTGGTGTACGTTTTATAAAAATAAAATGCTTTTTATTATCTTTTAGGATATATGTATGTAAACATGTGTATATACATGTGTCTGTTATATATTTCTATATGCAAATACATTTTATACTGTTTACTTGCCCTATTCCCCTGCCTTGTCTTCCTCATCCTTTTAAGCTGTACCACTTCCTCTTTCCTAATAATCCACCTGAGTTTTCATTTTGTCTTTTAAATCTGGATTCCACATATAATAGAAAATGTGATATTCATCTTTCTGAGCATGGCTTAGTTTACTTAATATATTCATCTCCAATTCCAACCATTTTCCTGCAAAAACAGATTTCATTTTTCTTTATGACTGAATACAATTATATTTGAATATATATTACAGTTCCTTTATCTATTCATTGGTTTATTGTTACCTAGGCGGATTCTACAGCTTGGTTTTTTTGAATATAACACAGGTATCTCTATTGTTTGCAGACTTACATTCTTTTAGGTATATGCCCAACAGTGGTATAGTTGAGTCATATGTTGATTCTGTTTTTGAGGAACCTCAATTTACACTTCTATAGTGGCTACACTAATTTACATCCCCACTCATTGTGTAAGAAGTTTCCCTTTTACTGCCTCCTCTCACCCCAATCCCCCACAATGTCATCAGTATTTTTTGCCTTTCTCACTGGAATGTGATAGAATCTCAATGTAGTGAGATTTGCATTTCTCTGATGAGTACAAATGTAGTATTTTTTTCATATATTAATTGGCCATTTGTGCTTCATCTGTTCATATTACTTTCCCATTAACAGTATTATTTGTTGTTTTCCTGTTTCTTAGTTGTTTTTTTTTCTGGCAGTTCTGGGGTTGAGCTTGACCTGGAGCTTACTAGGCAAGTGCTCTACTGCTAACTGATGACTCCAGTTCTTTTCTTGTACTGATATTTTTTACATAAAGACTGGCTTCCTATCCAGGCAACATTCCTGGACTGTGATCCATCTGTTTTAGGCTTCTCTGTTGTAACTGGAATGACAGGAGAACCCAGCACACTCAGGTTCTTTCTGTTGAGCAGGAGTTTTACAAACTTTCTACCAGGTGCTCCATATACCTGATGATTTGCCTTACCTCAAGGCCACAGCTGACTATGGACAGAAACTTCTGAAACTATATGACAAAGGATCATATAAAGTGATCCTTCCTATACTCTTCAGTTACAAAAAATGAACTCAGAGACCCTAAGCATACATTGCTTGAATTAATTCATCATATTTTAAGTTGAAACATTCAACTGAATCCAGTCTCTTGCAGCCCATTTTATAGATACTCAACAGGGCAACAGTCTCTCCAGATACTTTTATAGTCATGGAGTAAAGCTCGTGGGGCTGCATTTCACAAGATCCAGTATATAGCAGTATTCTCCCAAAGCCCTGGACACCATGATTGTTCCTTCTGATAGAGGCACAGGCAGCAGTAGTGGAAGTAATCACAACCCTAGTCAACCATCAGCTTTTGGAACGTAGAGCTCAGTGTTGCATGCCAGGACATCTTCTCTACAAGGGTGATCACCAGATGAACCCCTATATTGCAGAGTATGTGGTTTTCTCCTGAGCAGTGGTTAAATAAAGGCCAATGACTCCATGAGACACACAACAAACAATCATTTGGCAAAAGTCATGAAGCATCACTTACTGCTTGTGCTGAAATTCAAACATGATGCATTCCAAGACTTATGGAACCCACTATTCATAGCCCAAGGCCAATTTAAGAAAGGTGATAGCTTTGTATTCCTGTCTCTAAATGCCAACTGTCAAAAATTCCAACTTTTATTAGTAAAATTTATAACAGAGGCTTGGTAGCCATTAGCAAATGTAGCATAAAGTTGGCTGACTCAAGGCACATACTAATCAGAAGGCAGCAAACACAGCTACCAAACCAAAAGCAAGAGAAGACCCAGGAAAGGTAGTGGCCCAAGGGGTGGTAATCTACAACATCTTATATGATTAATCATTTTGTGTCTGCCCTTCAACAATGGGACCCATTTCCTATGCAAAACTGATTCACCCCGGTTAGAATGGCTATCATCAAGAAATCTAATAACAACAGATGCTGGAGGGGATGTGGCCAAAAGGGAACCCTACTGCACTGTTGGGCGGAGTGTAAACTTGTTCAACCATTGTGGAAAACATAAGAGAGGTTCCTCAAAAGACAACACATAAAGCTCCCCTATGATTCAGCATTCCCCCACCTAGGCATTTACCCAAATGATCACAAACAAGGCCATACTAAAGATACCAGCACAACTATGTTTATCACAGCATTATTCACCATAGATAAGATATGGAACCAATCCAGATGCCTCTCAGCAGATGAATGGATCAAGACAATGTGATATATATAGATATATCTATCTATATCAATCTATATCTATCTATCTATATAACTATATGAAATCTATGCTTCCATCAGAAAGAATGACACCTCCCCATTTGTTAGGAAATGGAAAGACTTGGAAAAAATCATATTAAGTGAAGTAAGCCAGGCCCAAAGTAATATAGTTACCATGGTTTCCCTTATTTGTGATAACTAGTATGCATCTAGGATAATCTTATCAGATAAAGAGAAAAGCTTAAAAACTGTGTACATATGACCATATAAGATGATGCTAAGTGAAGTGAACCACAAGATAGGGCACAAGAGGTTTTATCTTGGTCATTGATGTTTTTAATGTACTATATGATTTTTTGTTTCTTTTGTATATTCTTCCCCCATGGTATAACCCCTATTTTTACTTCATTTGACTCCAGTGCCTTGCATCTTGTATATACATTTTTCTAAGTTGGGGAAGGGAAGGGAAATAATAAAATACTGAAACAAGGATACAGGCTGACACATTTTAACAATGAGATGTACAAGACACTATGTTGGAAATGAACTTTAGAACTTGAGAGGTCAGGGAGGGAAGGGATAGTATGGGAAAAAGAGGCGGTAACAATGCTCGATAGGAAATGTATTCATTACCTTACACATGTAACTGTAACCCCTCTGTACATCATCTTTACAATATTTTTTTAAAAAATACAAAAAGAGAAGGTATAGCACAGATCTTAAAGCTAAAGCTCCTTTAGATAATACAATAAAGATATTTAAAATGAGAAGAAAACCTCACTGTTAAATCTGCTTTAAAAGCTAAGGACATAACTCAGTGCAAGAGGGCTTGTTTGGAGGCATGTACCAGGCCCTGGATTGAGTCTCAAGTACCAAAGGGAAATATTCCTAATTGAAAGGACACTAAGCTGGTTTTAAAATCTTTTCTTGGTTTACTCAATAATAAATTTTCCTCCATTCTTTATCTTGAAACAGAAATGTCTAAGATATCTATTATTTGATTTTCTAAATTCCCCAGAAATTTTCCTATATAAGGAGGGATTTAAACTCTGCATATACGAACAATACTAGTTATAATGATATCTTCACACTCCAACAAAGTGAAATTCAGTGATTTTAAATCCTAAGGATGATTTTATTCTATTCGTATGCTAGAGACCAAAATAATTTTTATTTTCCTAGACAAGAATGCATCTATTCTTTTTACTCTGAAAGGAAAGTTTAAAACTGATGATTTATTGTGATTCAGAATCTAGATCCAAAAGAGTACAAAACCTTTCAGAGAAAAAAGTATTTTGTTGTCAGTAATGCAATTCCCCTTTCTCAGGGGAAAAAAAAAAGAAGAAATAGCTTTCCCAATTAGGTCCATCAATAAAGGCAAAGTTAGTCTGCAAAGAACACAACTCATGTTTTCCTGTGATCACAAACTCAGACAATTGCTAACCTAATTGCTTTTTATTTTTCTCTTTCCAGCCAACTTAAAGGATTTCTACACAATCAATGAGATCAACAACCTAGTCAATCCAATTTAGTTATTAAGAAGGCAAAAGCAATGGATTGGCTGCATATTCGATCCAGTTTTGTTATGGGAGATATTTCAGTCAGAGAGGCATGGCTATAAATTTTCTTGGAGAGGAAATCTGGGTGGAAAAACAAATAGTCATGTTAGCTAATAAATGTTGCTTTTCAAACCTGCTAATCCCTTTGGATGATTTATCACTGTCTGAAAGCTCTGGACTACTTTACAATGGAAAATGGCTGGTCCCTTGAAGTTGTATAAAAGTTGTTAAATTCATATTTATAAAACTCAATACCACCTGAAAATAGAAGTCATGCCAATCAATAGTAATGACTTTCAACAACCAGAAAGCCTGAAGATCCTCTTACAGGATCACTTCACAGGAGATTTGGGGTACCACACATCCCTTGATACTGGTTTTGGAAATGCAGCTCCAAAGAAGTCCCACAAGTGGTAAATATTAGAAATTCAGTCAGAGAGTTACCTGGGGCATTCAACCTATCTAGTAAGGGAAAGAAAAATATTCACCAAAAATATAAACAATTTTGGAAGGCACTTTTCAGAAGGACTTTGTTTCCTGTGTGCTTTAAGGACAGAAGGCAGATATAATCTCTTCTAACCCTATGGAGTTTAGACTTGGCAAACTGAGGCAGCCCACTGCAATAGACAATTCCAGAAAAGGAAACAGAAAGGTAAACAAATGAAAAAAATTAAAAGGGATAATGCAGCATTTGGAAGGCCTGGTTTATATCAGGTGGTTCGAAGCAAAGTTCAGTCCCATTATAATGAACACTGATCATCCACAAAATGTTCAGATGTATTAGACTACCTTTACTATTCTTACTTTATATATAAGCTATCAGAACATATCATTGGCCTTCTGAATTGATATAAATCAAACACTGTTCCTAATTGAACAAAAATCATCCAGAGAAAAATAGGTGAAAATATCCTAAAGTGAGTTTAAATAGATAAACTTCCCTTCTATTTCTTTCAGAAGCTTAATTTGTAAAAATCTTGTCTTTTGCAAGGCACTAGTAGCTCACACCTGTAATTACTGTTACTCAGGTGACTGAGATATGAGGCTCATGGTTCAAAGCCAGCCTAAGCAACAAAGTCCAGAAGACTCTTATCAATAATCAACAACCTAAAGGCTAGAAGTAAGTTGTGGTTAAGTTGGTAGAGTACTATTCCTGAGCAAAAAACTCAGGCACAGCACCCAGGCTCTGAGTTGAAGCCCCAGTACCAAGACAAAAAAATACCCCACAAAAACACTAACTTCTTAACACATATGTGTGTATGTGTGTGCATGTATAAATTATCCTGTTGCAATTGTGAAAATGTTAAAAGTGAGAAGGAGAAAAGAGAATGCTAGAAAGTGAACAGTGCCAAAATACAATTGCACCTGTTAGTGAGATAATAAAACCAAACTCACTGAAAGCTATGAATAAATAGAGGGTAGAACACTGGAAAAAAACAAGAGTAAGTAAAGGGATTAATCACATAAAGTACAGTATGTACACTGTGAAATGCAATGGTAATCACCTTTGAATAATTAATATGTACTTTAACAAAAATGAATGTTAGAAAAGTGAAGCATATACTGTCTGGGGTGTGAGAACTATTTGGGAATGAAGAGGGTTAATGAGGATGAAGGAGGGTGAATATAGTCAAAATATTTTTTTTGCAGCTGGGTGAAAATGAAGCTTGTGGAGGCTATGTTGGGAAGAGTAGAGGAAGATGAGGAAGGATGATGGAAGGATGAGTCTAATCAAGGCACCGTCTATGTGTACTTGGCAACTCAAAATGAGAACACTGTGTGCAACCAATTGATGCTAATAAAAATAGAAAGTGTGGCACGTATTCACGATGCGAAATTACTAGCTCACAAAGAAAGGAATTATGTCATTTGCAGATATCTGGGTAGAACTGAAGATTCTATTAACCAAAACAAGCCAGATTCAGAAAGGTAATTATTGCCTATTTTCTCTGATGTACACAATTTAAAACTAAATAAATATGTTAATCCAAAAGACAGGCAAGAGTGAAATTTTCTTCTTACTCAATAATAATTAATTATTAAGCACCAATGTAAGTGAATATACTATCCTAGGAACATAAGCGAGTAACAATTATTCCTTATCAGATGCAGTGTTCTGGATATGACTGTACCAGCTCTACTCTTCTGTGACTAGTGACTAGTGACTAATGACTAGGATGTCCAGGGGTAAGCCTTTGCCGGTGGGCTCCCATCCTGGTGCCCCATGCACGGCCTCTTTGGGGGGGGGGAATCCAGGAGGTCGGGGCAAGAGGCCGGTCCTGGCAGGCCCCCTGGCACTTGGCCCGAGGGTTTTTCTCACAGAGGAAAGGGGGCGAGCAGGGGTCCTCTGGGCACCATGCGGGTTGGGCCCAGGACGGGTTTCTGAGCAATTGGGAGTCAGATCTGCCTGATCCACGTGGTGGGGAGGGGGCCTTCCCACTCCCCCAGGACCTGCCCCCATTGAGATGGGTGGGTGGCATCCTCAGAGCCAGGGTTGTCTCAGGGCCCCCTGTGTGCGGTGAGGTCTCTTTGGGGGGGGCAGGACTTCTGGGTCCAGGGGGGGTGACTGCAATGATTTGGAGATCTAGTTTATTCTCTGGAGTCCTGCTCCCCTCCTCCTCCCCCCAAGGTACCCCAAAGTCTGCACTTCGAGAGGGATAGGAAAATGTACTTTTTTTCTTTTTACTTGATGTTTGATGCCAGTGAGGCTTGAACTCAAGGCCTGGTCCTCTTGCTTGGCTGGGGTTGAGCCACCTCTAGACAAGGAAGTGAGCATCTGGCAGTTGATGAATAAAATCACATCTCATCCCCACCTGCAGGGAAGTGTGGTGGGCACGCAGGGAAGTGTGGTAGGCACACAGGGAAGGGTGATTGGGTGTACAGGGAAGTGTGTGTGTGCAGGGACATGTGGTGGGCACGCAGGGAAGTGTGGTGGGCGCGCAGGGAGGTGTGGAGGGTGCGCTTGGAAGTGTGGTGGGCACGCAGGGAAGTGTGGTCGGTGTGCCCACGTGCCCACCTGGCAGATGTGTGTGGCCACTTCTACGGATGCAGAGGCTGCTGTGTCCTGGGCAGGCAGGACAGGAGGAAGGCTGGAGAAGGCTCTGTCTTGAAGCGGCAATCTCCAGGATTCCAGTCCCATTTAATGGGAGGATTGAAGAGTCTGACAGAATTATTAGTGGAAGAGAATCAAGAGCTGAGAACAGCAAGAGGAGCGGTGAGGGATCTGCCGAATGGGGTGAAACTTCAAGATGTCGATTTGGCCACCCCAACCCAAATAAAGGAGACGTTTCTGTCAGGTGGCATTCGGATGACCAACAAAGGAGAGAAGCAGGGAACCATCATGGCTATGCTTCGTGAAGGCAATTTTGAAATTACCACACTGGATTGATGTCACAACTGACAGAAGACATGCCTAGGTAGAATTCACAACTGTCCAGCAGAAGGATGCCGAAAACAGAGACCTCACTATAAACTCCATGTTTCTAGGCCTTGATGGTTATTGACTCGTTTACTTTAATGGCTATGAAGTTTTTAAAAAAATAAGAAAGTTACGGTTTGTATGACAAACACATCAAAGAATACAAGAAGATTAACTTCGGATTTTAAGCTACTTCAGGTTTGATGGCAGAAGTGTGGACAAACCTGGTAAACATGATGCTGAGACTTTGGAAGCAATCACAGAAAATGCAAAAGGCTTGGCTGGACTATCAGGAGAGTGCATTTGGGTAGAACTGAAAAAAATTCTTGTTGGTAAATGTGTAAAGGACTTATTTCACCTGATCTATGATCTTGATATGGCTCCTCATAAAGGGTTACCCACAATTGCAAGTTTAGAAGAATATAGTGAAGTCAGTGAAAATGTTGATAATTGCTCAGCAAAGCGAAGGACCATCTTGGCCTCACTTCGGAAAGTACAAGATGATGTCACAAAATGGGATTTGAGGTTGAAGATTTCACAAGAAGAGGAAAAACATTGGCTTATTTAGAGTTAAAAATAGGAAAGACTTAGTTAAAGCATCAGATCATTCAAAACCATTGAAACCCTATCAAAACTTCATTGTAGATTCCAGAGAGCCAGATGCAAATGCCAGAGTATGTGAGCTGCTGAAGTACCAGGGTGAACGCAGTCTCCTCACGCAGATGCAGAAGTGGTCCCTGCCCCCTTCCCTATGAGCGGACCTGACATTAGAAAAGTTGGCATTTCTTGCAGGAAGGAAATTGGTGCTGTGTTACAGCAACTGCAAGTACAGTGGGAAAAAAAGTGGCTGCCAAATGGAAAAAGAGGAATTCCTAAGTTACATAAAGAAGACCTAAAATGAAGACCTGGTTCTCTAAAGGGTAAGACTGGTCATCTTTCCCTGTATATGAGATTTAAGAAGCTACAGCAGAGTTAAGAGAGAATCCATTAAGAAAAATCTTCTTGCTTTATGAAACTATTTCAGGCACTGACTGAAATGGAGTCTACCACCTCTCAATCTGATTTTATCAAAGAATCCTAGAATGTTTTTGGAGTAAGTTCTGACTTAACTGTGTACACTTTTCAAATAAAAATGTTTTTACATAGGGAACAACTAGGATTGATCTTAAATGTAACTATTTTTCTGGGTGGTATATTCCTGTAATCCTAGCTACTTGGGAGGTGGAGACATAAGGAACTTAGTTTGAGGCTAGTTGGCAGTTAGTGAAACCCTGTCTCAAAACCAAAATATAAACAAAAGGCTGGAGTGTGATTCAAGTAAAACAGCAAAAAAAAAAAAGATGCTTAGTATTATGTGCATTGAAATAAACAGGTTACTTTTTACACTGATACATTTCATTCTTTACCTGAATTCCAAAATTAACTTGTACCTATAATTGTTGACAAATCTATGTAAAACACCTATCAGTTATTTCCAGGGTGTCATTTATTCATAGTGTCTTTGTTCTAGCTATCTATGTTTTGGTATGGAGCTGTTATTTGTCTGTCATAAGGATTTCTTATGTGTGTGAAGCCTGGAGAATTTAACTTGTAAAGACTTTGGTGTATTATTTTAGTAAAATATTACCTTTGGTTTTGGAAGGTGAGTGGGTTTATATCAGATTTTAATGAGATAGTGATTATACTGCTTTTTTAAGGAAGCATAATTTATTTTCACTAATTAAAATAATACAACTTATAAACACACACACAAAGAAACAGGACGTCCAAAGACTGAACCAATGCAATAGTGATACTCACAAGATACTATGTTGGAAGTGAACTTTACAACGCTAGAGGGGGAGAAATGGGATTATAAGGGATAGCAAGAGAAAATGAGAGAGAAAGCAATCTATGTTCGACATGAATTTTACTCATTTCCTTACTTATGTAACTGTAACCTCCTGTACATCACCTTCACAATTAAAAATAATAAACATAGGCAGTTAAAAAAATAGGATGTTCAATAAGCATCACCACATATATTATGCTGCATTTGATGTCATTGTCCCACAATTGTTCAGCTACAAAATCCTCTTTTGTGCTCGCTTTCATGTATGTAGTCCACTGATTACCAAACCAAGCCTTGTTAAGTAGTATGCGACTGAATTTATAGGCACTAGAGGAAGCTGAAGTACAATATTGCCAGAATGTGATTTTCTCTTAAGTACTAACTCTATTTATATTCTAAAGTTATTCTATTCTTTTTAGTTTGATTTTAATGAGTTGCTGAGTTACTGATGACACCCTAATAATGGAAAGGCAGAAATAAAACCTGCTTTGCTTTACTAGCTTTCAGTTATTCCTTTTTTTTTTTTTATCAGTTTCAGAGAACAGAATTGAGCAATTTACACCCAATTACACTTCAGCAGACACTGCTTCTGATGTAAGGTTGTCTTGCAGTTGAGTGTTTGCTCCTCGGGAATCTGGAAGTAGCTCAAATCTATTGCAGCTACCATCCCTGCACTTGGGCCTGAGGAGGGAACCTTGGAAATGGGAAGTTAAAAACCGTACTCTGAGAGGATCCTAATCTTGCCACTTACGGAACTTGCTCTAATGGGGAGCAAGAAAGTTGGACCATGAATGCAAAGGCCCCCAACACTTCATTTCCCTTGCCTCCAGTGGTGGCCTTATCAACAAACTCTCTTGTATACGGCAAAACTTTCCACTTCAGAGATCCACATATTGTGCAACAGGCCTCCTTGGTTTGGGAAGACTGGGAAGGAGAAGTGGCAAAAAGTCAACATAAATCAATAATAGTGTCATTGGCTCAAGTCTTTTATATACAATGGTGCCCAAAGCGCCAAGGACAATGTTTTTAGAGCTCCACAAGTTGTACAATTCCAAACTTTCAATGGCTGGCTTTCTAGCTGCAATACTCATAATTTAGCACGTGAGACTCTGTAGCCTATCAACCATTCACTATTCAGGGAAAGGTAAAGGAGGGGCCTAGTTCAGAGACAGTATCCAGGCAAAAAGTCCACACAGTGCAAATGGCCAACAAAAGGGAAACTGATATTGCGCCAGGATGCGACCTTAGGCTGGACACTGGAACCACAGGAATGAAAAATACCCAAGGAAACCCTGATGCACACAAAATGACTGACAGTAAGTTCTATCCTAGGAAAAACATGTGGAGGCTAAAGCTCCCATAGATCTATGTATCCTACTTTGAGGAGAAGTCAGTAAGTCTACCCTGGGAGACTAAAACGTTTTCTAAGGTACCAGTGCCTAGGTAAATTCTCCATACTGCAATTTCTTTCTTCTCTTCAAGGTCAAATTAAAAAGCACAGTTATCCCTGTGTAGCTGTCTTTAAGGAGAGCCAGGAGGATTCCTGTTGGACTGCTGCTTCTTGCTCTCATCATCAGCAGAGGGCTGACAGCAGTCATATATAGAAGCAGTCACTGAGAAAACAAGTGTGAAGCCACAGCCACTGCTTCCCCAGCAGGCCTGAGCCTGAGATCCTAGTCTGAGCAGTACGCAATCCTAGCTGAGGCGCATCAACGACCACAGAATAGTAAAGCCCACCCAAGGGAGGTCCAAACCTGCTTCACATATCGTTTTAGCATGATGGTTCATAAACAACCTAGGCGAAGGCTTACAACAACAGCAGCTTATGCTGTGGGAATCACTTGCTATTTCAGCTATACAAAGCTATGGAATGGGAGCACAATGAGTACAGGTCAACCCAGGTGAAAAAGGGCAGGAGACTCTATCTAGACTGAAGAAACCAAGCACAGTGATGCCCAACTGTCATCCCAGGGACAACAGATATCATGGAGGAGGAGGAACATAGTTCTGAAGTCAGCCTAGTCAGGTAGCAAGAGTCAAGGTGATCAGTGTCAGCCAGTGGCTCAGATCTGTGCCAGTGGCTCAGGCTTGTAATCACAGCTAATCAAGAGTCAGAGATCTGAAGATCACCAAGTGAAGCTAGGCCAGGCAAGAAAGCCTATGAGACTATTAGCTCCAAAAAACCAAAAGTGAAGCTATGGCTGAAGTGGTAGAGTGCTGGCCTTGAACAAAAAAAGCTTAGGGATAGCGTCTAAACCCTGAGTTCAAACCCCAGGACAGGCACAAAAATAAATAAATAAATAAATGACTGAAAAACATGATCAGTGTCATAAAGTGCTAGAAGCAGGGATCACCAGGAGAATTCTTCCCTATAAAGGATGATGTTCTCAGTTCAAATTCAGTACCAACATTAAGAAAAATCAACTGTCCCTGTTCTCCAGTTCGAATGCTGATATTATTGAGTAATCCTGTGTGTTCACTCCCTTGACACACTAGCTCATGGAGGGCAGGGATCATTCTTGGTTATAGTGCCACTCCAGGGCGTAAAACAAGTTGTCTTGCATATAAAACACATATTTGATCTATTGCTTTTGTGACCAGTCACTGCAAAACTTAGTGTCCTGCAACAACCATAACTTCACTACTTCTTATTGGGTCTGCAATTCAGTCAATGATTTGCTGGGAACATTGTTAGGTTGTTCAGTTAGGCTGCAAGATCCTACAAGGCTCATCGAATGTAGGGCATTTAAAAGCGCCTCCACATCATCTTCTTCCCTCCAGTAATCTCTAGTCAGTTCCTTTATACCCTGTTCATTAATAGGCAAGAGCCAACAGGAAGATAATACTCATTTTAAGCTGCTGTCAAAACTGAGCAGCATCACTTTCATCAGTTTCTTCCGGTCATGAGAAGTCTCAAAATTAACTCAAAGAGAGAATGTACTCCACTTCCTTGTGGAAAGAGAAAAAGACTTATGCATGAAAGAATAATTATGGCAATGACATAGACAACTACAATGCACTCAGGCAATATGTGTCATCTCTCTATTTCTTGTGAGGACCCGAGATGACACTGGTTTCAACATGGGAAGGGTGTACTCATCTTTAACATATCATTGATGCTGTGTCATTGACCCAGAAGTTACTGCCAGCAGTGTCCCAAACAAGAGGATACATTTTAATTTTTAATCTTCTACTAGGTTTGAGTAGTAATTTAAAAAATAGCACATTGGGCACTGTGGGCTCACAAGGCTAATCTTAGCTACTCAAGAGATAAGATCTGAAAATTGCAGCTCAAAGTCAGCCTAGATAAGTCCTCAAGACTCTTCTTGTCAATTAAGTACTGAAGTGTGGCAGTGGTCAAGTGGCAGAGAGTTAGCCTTTAGGAAAGCACCCAGGCCATGATTTGTAGCCCGAGAACATACACCAGAGAGAGAGAGATAGAGACAGACACAGACAGACAGAGACAGAGACACAGACTCAGACACAGACACAAAAACACAGACAGACAGCCAGAGATAGGTACCACGGGCTCTCAATAGTAGGCATAGCTACTCAGGAGGCTAAGATCTGAAGACTGCAATAGAAACCAGACCTGATAGGAAAGTCAGTGACACGCTTACCTCTATCTACTAAAAAGCCACAAGGGATGCAAAATAAGACAAGGAACAGCACACAAGTTCAAGCCTACAGTCCAGCACACAGGCACAGACACACAAAGAGAGTAAATTAATTTTAATACTCTATTTGATTCACTGAATATGCGACTTGAACAATTCATAAGTGAAAAATTGAGATATTTGGCATTCTAATTATACACATTCTACAATTGTCTGTTATTATTCTGCATTATAATTCAGCACATTCTTGTATTTTTTCTACTACAGAAATCCTCCATTTATCCTGATATCAATATTTTTTCCAAGTTGTCAGGTATATCAACATTTTCCTTTTAACAGTTTGTACTATTTTTTTTCAGCTCACTGTACTAGCATTATGTCGGATTAAAATTTAAAAAAAAGAATTTGTTACCGGTGCACAATATTTAAAATGCATGAATGCACCAACATACAAGGTTAAATGATGAAATAACTCAGTTGAGGGAAAAAAACACAAATTTTCTCCTCAAAAATATTAAAGAATTATGAAACGTATGCCATAAATCAGCATAAAAATGTATCACAAACACCAGAACGTTAATAGAGATGTGACTTATAAAGTATCACTAAGACAATATGCTAAGTGAAAACTATGCCATCACTTCCCATCTTTTTCATTCATGGAACGAATTTAGTCATTGTAAAAAACATCACCTGGGACACTTCACTAGCAACCAATATACTTTCCTTAAGATTGGCCATCTCTCAGGATTGGCTGCTCTGTTACTGTTACCCTTCTCCTCCCCCATAGTAACAAGAATCTAGAAAATGCCACCCAACTGCCATGTCCTGCAAGAGGAGAGGAGTCGACTTGTCTAGGCAGTGGCTGCAAGGTCTTTAGATGGTGATGATATCAAATGCATCATCTGCTTGTGGCTTATAGAAGAAAGGGAGGCAGGACTCTTCGCCCCCATCTGTAGGCTCTTGCTGGGGATGGATGGCAGGCAGCAGCAGTACAGGAGGCTCCGCAGTGGGCTCTTCAGGGGCCCAGGCGCCCCAGCCTCTCCAGGGACAGGCTTCAAGTTTTCTTGAAGATGCACATCTTCACAGACTTGCTGCTCCTCCCTGACCTCCGTCTTCAGGGGGACTGAGAGGTCTGAGGGGGCATCAGCAGCACAGGCCTGGGCGCCTGCCAGCATCATGTCCTGGCACTCTGTGCTCTCCCCTGTAAGGTGCAGCAACAGGTCCTTCAGCTCCTTCCTCTTCCTCCTCTTCTCCTGGGACAGCTGGCTCACACACTTGTCTTTCTCCTGACACAGCTTCTCCAGGATTTCTAGCTGTTCTTTGTACAGCACGATGGTCTCTTCCATGGTGGTCAGGTGTTGGTTCCGCTGGCTGCAGCGATGGTGGAGGTCGTCCACATGATTCTCTGGATGCCCCTTCCAGTGAAGTCTTCAGGGAAGCAGATGTGCAGCTGCTTCTTGGGCGCCTGTGTGTCCTGCTTCCTCTTGCTGAAGAACCTGTGGATGCAGCGCTGGGGGAAGGTAGCCTGGCTCTCCAGCTTTCTCTGGCACTGGGCTGCCAGCTGACTCAGGCACCTGCAGCGGGCCTGCTGCTCCTGCAGCTGCCAGCTCATCCTCGTCTTCCTGCCTTCTGCGATGGACAGTGCGTCCATGTAAAAATCCCACATGCTGTGTGGGTTGTCTACATCCTCTGGGACAGTCACATCATGTTGAGTCGCCTCCTCACCCTTGTCATCTCTTTGGCTCAAGCCTTTATCTTCCCTGGGAAAGCCAGAACTCTCAGCTGGGCCCGCAGCTGCGCATTCTCCTGTCTTTTTGCTTCCCGGCACTTCAGAGTGTCCTGTAACTTCTCCCTTTCCACCTGGGCCAGCAACTTGTTCTGCACCTGCTCCTGCTTCAGCTGGTCCATCAGATGGCCCTGCTTCAGCAGGTGCTGCTGCAAGGCCTCCTTCTCTGACATCAGCAGCTGGTTAGTGGCCCTGTGCTGTTTGCAGGAGGCGCTCAGCTCCTGTACCTGGGCCAGGTACATGTCATGCAGCTCCTGCAGATCCTCAGCTGCTTGGTGCTTGAACTCAGCCATGTCTTTTCCTTGTTTGAATTCCACCTCCAGCTCATCCATCTTTGCCTACAGGGTTGTCTTCTCCTGCTGCTCTGTGTGCAGGATGCTGGCGAGCTCCCCCTTCTCAGCACTCATCCTCTGCAAGGCATCCTGAAGCAGGGCCCGCTCTTCTTTCAGCTGGCAGTTGTGCAACAGCGTGTGTTTCAAGGTCTCCTGTTCCTTCTCCATCGTCTCCAGGATCTTGCGCAGGTCCTCGGCATGCTGTGCCCAATCCTCAGCCTTCTTTTCCAGTATCCACAGCCACTGCTGCTGCTCCAGGCTCTGGAGACTGAGGCTCTGGTTCTCCTCCACCTGTAGGTGAAGTTGCTCCTCCAGGATCTTGAGGTCCTTCTGCAACTGCATGGTGTGGTCCTGTAGCCCTGCAGGTGGCTGTGGGGGCCACAGCTCTGACAGCTTATCTCTCAGCTCCACCAGCTTGCTCTCCAACTCCAACACCTGCCTCACCCCTTGCTCTTTGTCCTCTCTCAGCTGGCTCACCTGCTCTAGCAGCTACTGCACTTTCTCCTTCCCTTTGAAGCTCTCCAGCCTCAGGTCCTCCACAAAGGTGTGTCTCTCCTCCTTTAATCTTGCCAACAACTCCTTCATGTTGTTGAGTTGGCTTTCCAACTCTGCCCGCTCCACTAGTTCCTCTTGGAACTTGTGGATTTGCATTTTCATGTCGGCCTTCTGTGTCAGGAGCACTTCCAGCCTCTCCTGCAGCTCCGTGTTCTCATCCTCCAGGTCTTCAATACTTCTGGTCTTTTCCTGGAGCTTCAGCTTCACACAATTCAGGGCTTTCATGAGCTCTATGTTGTTGTTCTCAGTTTCATTCTGAGTGGTGTTGACTGCAGAAAATGTTGTTTCTAGTTCTGTTAAGCGCTGCTATGCAGCCTGCAGACAGCTGGTAAGACCCTCCTGCTCCAGTGCTCTTTCATTGGCCTCTTGCTGCTTGTGTGCCAGGGCAGATTGTAAGTCTCATTTTTCGCTAATCAGCATCTGTATCGATAGCTTGTGATGCTCCAGTTCTGCTTTCAGGTCTTCATGCACACAGGCCATCTTCTCCTTGTCTTTTCCCTGTTGATCCTGCAGCTCTTTCATTTCCTGCTTCAGTTGTTCGATCTCAATGCAGAGCTGCCGCTTTTGTATTGTGCTAGAGTCCAGGGCAAGCACCAGGTGTGTCTCTACAGGTCCTTAGTGTTATTGGGACCTGTGACACTCTAAACCCTGGCAGCTGTGACAGTGTCCAGGTGTTGGCGAGTCTCAGGCTAGGCGTGGTCTTGGGCTGCACCCTTGAGTAAAGGACAGTCCCCAGCGGTGTGTTTCTTGGGGTTAACTCCCTCTTTCATTTTTTTCTTGTTTTCTCCAGGTCTAGCAGGACCATTCCTCTGCTGATGTTCTTGCAGTAGTTTCCTTCCTTCAGCTACTTTTTTTTCTCTTTTTTTTTTTCTCAGACATACCAGCACTGGAACTGCAAAGGTGGCGGGGGGGGGGGGGGGGGGGGGGCACATTCCCAGGCTGTTTTAAATCAACTCTGTTGTATCACTAGTAACCCTGTCTACCTTCAACTATTTCTTCAAAATCACCTCCTCAACACTCACTCACCACCTCTACCTCTTTCAACTACTTTAGTGTTGTGAGCCAATAGAGGGGATCCCAGTGCTACTAGGCAGCATGGAATGTGGGCGTGGTCTCAATTCTTGTATCCCATTGGTCAGAAAAACATGAAGTCAGGGGTGTGGCCAGAATCCTGTGATTCAGGTAGAGTGGGTGGAGTCACCATGACAGCAGATCCTCCCCCATCCTACTGGATCCAGCTCTTGCTGGATAGGTGCACAGTTTTTATAAGTCAACTCTCCTGGCCTCCCTCACACTAACTGTGATTCCTTAGAGAATTTAAGTGGGTTCTAGACTTCTCTGCGTCTCACATTACCATAAACAATCAACCCTGGTTCTAGGTCCAATAGATGAGCAATCTGCAACAGCAGAACTGCATGCCTTCCCTTTTCTTCCTTCACAGCTCTGTTTTCCATTCTTTCACAGTTTAGAAATCCCTCCAGGGAACCCCATCTTTTCTTCCAGCCAGTTCCATTTTCACAATCCTTTTCATGTTATTCCCAATGTTTCTTATCCTGTTAGGCTGTCAGCATGATCCATTCCTGGTTTTCTGCTTCCCAGCTGCTGCTCTTCCTCTTCTCTCCTGCTGCCATGTTATACTCTAGCTTTTCCCTGTGGTTTGTCTCTGGAGTGAAGCAGAACTGAGCTGAAATCATCAAGGCTTTCTGATACCCAGTGACGATGTCTGTATTGTTCTCTCCCCCACAACCCCAGCCCTCCCAGATCCCTTTAAGGGCTTCCCCCAGGATACCTCTATACTGCCTACATTTTAAATACTTGTTAACAACATGTGATGATAGCTATTCTATTTTGTAGGTCTAGATATTCCATTAGATTTCTAGTGTGAAAATGATGGACCAGAATTTTCTGGTATTAACTGCATATATTAATGTAATTTTGAGTTAAGGAGAAAATACAATAAACACTCAGCAAGTACATTGCATACAAAGAGCTCACTTAACCCTGGTTTCCTTTCATTGTTTTTGTGTGTTTGAATGATGAAGACTCACCTAACCATGTGCAATGAGGTTACAATTATTTAAGTGCAGAACATTTCTAATCTGCTTTTACCTTGTGCAGTTAAGCAGGCTTTTCATTTTTCTCATTTCTCAGCATTCCTGGAAGTTTCCATTTGTGACTTTGAATCTGTCCACTCTCATCCGTCCACACTCTTTAGCTCACTGACCAGCATCCCCTCTTTACTCATGGCTCCCCATGGCCTCACCCACCTTTCTTCTTCTCTCTTCTTCTCCAGTTTTTCTTCTTTGATCAACTGTAAGCTACTGGTAATCAACTTGAGTTCTCCATATCTATTTGAATCCAGACTCTCACTAGAGGTAACCTGATTGGTGTAGTTTATATTTTCATGTGAGATTATATTCTGTATCTCTGGAGCATCAGCCTCCTTAAGTTCAGCCCATCCTTGCTCTAATAACCTGAAGGAATGTATCTTCTCTTGGTTCTCAATATGGCCACGTGGAACCCAGGGTGGTAGCTTGATAGATCTTAGGTGAGACAGGCAGACAAATACTAATTGCTATGGACATACTCTATTTAGATCTCTGTTCCTGGGATTTCTCAATGGAACTCTTCAATCTGAACCAAAACAGGGGACATTTTTCTCCCTTAACTTTTTTACTGCCTTTGTTTCCAAGATAGTCTTACCTGACCTAAAAATAGTGCAAATATTTAGTGTTTTGGGAGTACTGGTTACTGAGGAAGTACAGTGAAGTACTAGCCAGTACTCATCCAATATAAGGGGGATGTTTGTAGTCATCCTTCCGATGTCCCTGATTGTGTTCCTTGTGATGGCTCATGCAGATCTTCCTTGCTACTTGGGAAGCTGAGGTTGGAAGATTGTGGTTCAAGAATAACCTGGATATACATGTATGTCCCTGTCTTATGCAATCACTGGAGATGGTTTCCTCCTATTGTGAGACTGATATGGGAAGGACTGTGGTTTGGGGCAATCTCAGATAGGAAAAAAATCTGTGAGAGACCATTTCAACAGGTGAAGGGTAGTTGTGGAAGCTAAGATGCTGTTATCTCACTAAAGTGAATGCCTAAAATAGGAAGATCATGTTTTAAGCACAAAATTCATGCAAGAAGTAAGACCTTATCTTCAAAAGGGCAAAAAAGGGCTGGCTGTCTACTAAGTGCAAGGTCCTGAGTTTAAACCCAACCCAATGAGAAAATAATAATTGCCTTAGACACCTCTGTACAGTATTTTTACAATAAAATATATTAAAAATTAACTTAGGAAATTTTTAAGTACTTATATTACCACACCCTCATAAATCAGTGTTCATATGATAGGATGGTAATCATCAAGAAAATTACAACAAATACTGGCATGGATGCCGGTAACTAATAAAACTCATATATTTGCTAGTGGGAATGTACAATTGGGTAGCCATTATGCAAACCAGTAGAGACTTTCCAAAGAAAAGGTAAAAATAGAACTAAAATGTAGCAGATATCTCACTTTTTTGTATATTCACAAACAGATCAAATTGGTCCACAGTAGAGTTATTGCACATCACTGACACACTGCTCACAATAGTGAGCGGTGGAACCAGTTTAGGCATCATCAGGAGATGAACAGATTAGAAAATGAGGTATTAGCACATAAAGGAGATTTATTCTACCATGAAGAAATGCAAATTTACATCAACTGCAGGAAACATAGATGGAACTGGAGATAGTCATGTTAATAGCAATAAACCAGACTGACACACAAAGGGCAGTACCACATATTTTGTCTATCCTGAACTTGCAAACAATGAAACAAACAAGAGTATAGGTGTGAAACAAGTAGTACTGGGAATTTGGAAATGAGGGACCTAATGGGAAGATAAAAAGCGAAATATCAAGTGTGAAGGTAAACAAAGTCTAGGGATTAGAACTCATTCATGGCCATGTCCTTGCTGACAAATACTCTATCACTTGAGCCATACTAACAACCTTGTATGTGCATGTGTCTGTGTTGTACTATTTATTTATCATCTTTGTCCTCCAGGCTAGATTCAGAGTATGATCCCTCTATATATGGTTTTCTATGTTGCCGGGATTATATGTGTAGGCTACCACACACCCAACAAATTTTTAGTGTATCTAAGCCTCCATTTTTAATTTATGAAATTAAGAAAATAATTCCTCTTTTATAAGACTTTAAACAACATGTAAAACAATGACACAAGGTAAAAACATCACAAGTTGTGAGAAGCAGTCAAAAATATATACTTATGCATGTGAAATATTCGTATGTGTGTGTGATATATCCTGTGTTCTTCTTGGATGATTAAAAGATTCCTAGATGGTTTCTATGCTTCTGCAATTTTTCAAAAATGGTCATTAATTGAAAAAATTGTATGTAATTATTGTATTTTTTAATTTCAGAAAAAAACTAAGAAAATGCAAATGGCAAGCTGGACACTGGGGGCTCATACCTGTAATCCTAGCCACACACGAGGCTGAGATCTAAGGATCACGGTTCAAAGACAGTCCTGGCCAGAAAGTCTTGAGACACTTTGTTTATTTTTATTCTTTTTCAGTCGCGGGGCTTGAACTCTGGGCCTGGGCACTGTCCCTAAGCTCTTCAGCTCAAGGCGAGCATTCTACCACTTGAGCCACAGCGCCACTTCCGGTTTTCTAGTGGTTTACTGGAGATCAGAGTCTCACAGACTTTCGTGCCCGGGCTGGATTTGAACCGTGATCCTCAGATCTCAGCCTCCTGAGTAGCTAGGATTACTGGCATGAACCACCCGAGCCAGGCTTTCCATGAGACTCTTACTTGCAATAAACCACCAGAAAACCAGAAGTAGAACTGTGGCTCAAACGATGGAGCAGGAGCCTTGAGCTGAAGAGCTGAGGGACAGTGCCCAAGCCCAGAGTTCAAGCCCCACGACCTACAGAATAAAATTATTTTTAAAAAGTTATTATTATAAAGAAAAGAAAGTAGCTGGCCCAGAGACATCATATACTGAGTGTGCTGTGGTGTTGATCTCCTGAGAGTGACAAAAATTTATTTGCAAGTGGTCTAGGCTAACAGAGCCCAGGTAGTCTACATTTCTTAATGTTAATGATGCAAAATATACCAGGATTGTTAGTGTGGCTAAAATAATTGGGTTTCTTACATTGTCATAAAAGCAGCTACTTAGTAACACTTTTTTATATATCAAGCTAGATGAGTTTTAAATATAAATGCTTTCCAGAGAAATATTTTGGTTGTTCCATTCATATGTCCTTTAAAATTAGAAAATATGCCTTTCTGATATGAAAATATCTTTACAATTCTCTATCTTACTAATTTTCTTCTGAGTTTTAACTATGACCATTTGAGGACAGAATATTTAAATGCAATTTATACTTGTATATATTACTTGTGCTTATTTGTGTAGCAACAATCATAAGATATGTATAATTGATAGAGGAATTCAAATTTCCAAATTTTCTATTATATTCTACATAGATTCTTATTTTTATTTTCTACTTCAGTTTCTACATTTGAATATATTAAACTTATCTCTATTTAAGAGGCTTGAATTTCCCAAGTGGTCAATTACATACATATCTTGTTCTTCATATTCTTGGAATATTGTCAGATTAAAAAATGATTCAAGCGGGCTGGGAAGGTGGCTCAGTGGTAGAGCGCTTGCCTTGCATGCCTGAGGCCCTGGGTTCAATTCCTCAGCACCACATAAGAAAAAAGAAAAAAGCTAGAAGTGGCGCTGTGTCTCAAGTGGTAGAAGCTAGCCTTGAGCTGAAGAGCTGAGGGACAGTGCCCATGCCCAGGGTTCAGGCCCCATGACCGTACCCCCTCAAAAAATGATTCAAACATGTCACATCTGAAAGTATTTATAGGGATCAATATGATGAATCTGATATACTGAATGATATCACATTGTGTAGTATATATCATTATTTCAAATTAGAAAAATTAGGTTAGGTACATTGGTTTTCCTCTGAAAAAAGATACTCTTTTCTTCTTTACTCAAGTAAATGATATAACATAATTGAATAATGTGCTAACATTAATATTTAAGTTTCCAGAAGGAAAGAAAATAGAAAATTTGCCTAAAAGTCAAATAAGCATTAATACTTTATATTTCAAATGTTATCTGTCATACCAATGGTAGGAACTAAGATGTCATCTCCTTTCTCCTAAAGAGTAGAAAAAAAGCAAATAAGTTACCAGAGTTCTGTCACACATTTTATGTCTTTCCATCTGTGTTGGCTCACTCTTTCTTATGGGATATGAGGAGTTTTCATCAATGCTAAATCATTCCATTGAAACCTATTAAGTAGAATAGTCATTTTACCGCCAACAATGATCACTAAAATGATGGATTGTACAGATGTCATGTTAAATAAATGAATATTTCCTTAATAAGTGAAATTTATCAAATAGATATTAAAGTGAATTTTTAATAAATAAAAATATGTTTCTTGTTAGAACATCACATAAGTTGTGCTATTGAATGTGTATATTTCTTTCTCCTGATAAGACTCTGAATACCTTCAAAGTAAGGAGCCAGACCTTAGTATTTATATGATCAATATACATTTAATAAGTCAACAAAAACCCCAAAATATTTTAATGTAGAGGCAGCATGATGGTAAGTAAAATAAAGGCAATGTTCACATTGAGTCAAACAGAACAGTTGCCACTTCCTAGAAAGTGTCTGGCTAAAATCAACACATGTTTTGGATCACTATTAAGACTCCATTTTTTCTATGAAATGAGGAAAACAGTGCCTCTTACACAGCACTTCGAAAATTATTAAACTAAACAGCATATGCAAATTGATAGATTAGTCTTTGATGATTTAGTATATTTTATGCTGATTGAGAGTTTGCTTCTAACAGTACCTGAATTACTGATGAATTTCCTGCCATTCTTCAAATGAATAGTTTTGTTTGTTTGTTTGTTTGTTTTCTTACCAACTGAAAAAAACCTGTACCATTTTCAGTCATGATTTCCATGTCTTCTCTGCCTAGTGACTTATGTTCTATTATGACACAGATTCCATATTATTTCAAGTTAAGCACCCTTTATGATATTCATTTATTGATATTCATTAAGCCTCTTACATATCTACCCCAAGAATATATGGTATTGTGATGAAAACAGACTTTAAACTAGAATCATTGTAATAGTGTAATTTTCAGATTGTTTCTCAAAATTCCTTGAATAGAAAAAGGCATTCTTAATTTACTGCTGACTTTCTAGTACAAACTAACATTTTTATCATAACAATTTTCCTAATTAGATCCTTGATGATGAAGAGAATGAAAGCATAATTAAACAATAATCCTGTTTTTCAGAATAACGAAGGAATTTAACAAACTGCTTCTACTAGCAAAGCATACCAAAGACAAAATAAAACACTTGACAAAACTAGAAGTTGTTGGCTTTTAAAAATATTTCCTCATATCATGAGAAAATTATAAAACTGTCTTTGGGTAAATCATCTCTTTACTTTTAAAAAATATTTTTATTATCTTTAAATACTTGTACAAAGGAGTTGGCATTCACATTCAAATGCCTAAAAGTATATTTGCTGCCTCTGAGATACATAATATATTTATTGTAAATACCCTCAGCATAGCCTACATATAGTAATCTATGCTTTTAAAAAATTACAAAATGAAATAAGATAGTGAGTTTTAGCACACTGCGTGGTATATGCTACACAGTTAACAACGGTTAATATTATGAAAAACATCTAGAGAAGAGATTTTGATGGGATGGGATATTAAGGAAATTAAAACTTGTCATATAAATGTTTTTGCAATGATTTCATATACATTTCACATAGTAATAACTTGTCCAATACTAACATGCAAACATACTATAGAGAAATAATAAAAAAAAGGATTGGAGAGGGAGGAGAGAAAGAAGGAAGGGCGAAAATAGAAAGAAAGAAAGACAAAGAAAGAAAAATATGAAAAGCAAAATAAAATTCAATATACCAGTAATTACAAACAGCCAACAAGAATCTGGACTGAGAGAAGAGCTCCGTCATATTTTACTGAGAAGATTTTGTTTGCCAAGTAATTATGAATTTATTATGCTTTTGGGGTCATATTTGTTAATTTTCTACTTTAAAAAGGTTGGATTTGGATGATTATCAGTGATGCTACACATTATTGAAATTAATCAATGACTAAAGAAATATAAATATTCTTTTCTAAAAAATATTACCATTTATAATATCTTTAAATAGTTGTAAAAAGAGCTGCCATTCAACAAAGCAATCTATGAACAAGAGTCTAAGAATAAGATTCTATGAATAAGTGTTATTTATTACAATATTTGTGGTTTTGTGAAACTGTATTTTTAATTACTTCTTTACCAAAGATAAACAAATCATTTAAACATCAGAGTAAACTCATTACCATCAAATGCCATTCCTCTTATGAATTTAAGATTATTAATCATCTCATTATATATATATATATGTGTGTGTGTGTGTGTCATATATACATAAATATATAACTATTAAGATTATTGATCCTTTTACTATATATGTAAATATACATGTATATATGCAAATATATGTATGCACATATATATGTATATATACTAATTGGATAAATATTTAAAACAATATCTAATGTGTCCATTCTCTAATACACATTGACTATATAGGATAATAATAAAATATTAACTTATAATATTAGAATGTTTTATACTGTTTTATGATCATTATTTCTGTGCATAAAGAAGCAATTCACTGAGATTTAAATTACAATAATGTTCTACCATTTATGAAGTCACATGAAGTTCTATTAATATTATTAATTATGAGGTTTTTTTTCACAAGATGTTTACCTACAAACTGCAGGTACATCTTAATTTTAAATTTACTTTTATATTTTTGTTCTTGATTGAAGTTTATATCATTCAAAAATGTAAATAATATTGCTAATATTTCATTTATACATTTTATTTATATAACAACTCATGTTCTCTTTCTAATTTTTCTACATTATAATATAAAATTCCCTTTTAATATTCAAAGTATGTAGCAATCATTTTCAATGTTGTTTTCATTTTGATTTGTCAGAATTGTACTATATTAAGGTATAACAAAATTTATACTTAGTGTTCTTATAACAACCAATTGGACAAAACTATTTTAAATATAATAGCATTACATGAGCTTTTATATGAGGATTTTATTCTGATGAATTTCAGACCATGAGCTATAATGTTGCATCTCTGTGCTGTGCTTGGCTTAATACCTCAGTAACAGGACAGCTTTGGCCAAGGGCAGAGGGGTAGAAAAATGAAATAGTGAAAGGAGGAGAATGCAGTCAAAATTGGTTGTGTGTAACACAAAGTTAAGAAAAATAAAAAGAGAAGTTAGATGGGGAAAAACAAGGCGTTTAAGGATACAGGTGGACCCGTTGCAACTATGAGAAGTACAAATTGTCATGTCGAAAAAGAACTTTACAACTTTGGTGCCGGGGGCAGGGGGAGGGGGGTTTGGAAATTGGGTAGGAGGGCAGGGGGGAGGTTGGGAAGGGATGTGAAGGGTAAACAAAGGAGGAGGCTGCAATGCTTGATAAGAAATGTACTCATTATCTTGCCCATTTAATTGTAACCCCTCTGTACAGTATGTTCACAAAAAATTAAAATTAAAATTAAATTCAAGAAAAATAAGAGAAGTGATAGTTGGAGCAGAATGAAAACACCAAGATGCATTATATACTTAAACTATTTTGTTAAATGATGAAAAAAATCAATACCTATCCTCCACAATTAAGAAAAATAAGGGAAAGGGTGGTTTGAGAGGTGATATCAAGATTCACTCTACCGCGGTGCCTATAATCCTAGCTCCTCAGGAGATTGAGATCTGAGAATCACGGTTCAAACCCAGCCCAGGCAGGAAAAGTCTTTATTTTATTGTGAAAATGCCGTACAGAGGGGTTACACTTACATGGGCAAGATAACGATTACATTTCTTATCAAGCATTTATAGCCTCCTCCTTTGTTTCCCCTTCCCATTCCTTCCCATCCTCCCCGCCCCCCTCACCCAATCCTCCCCACCCCCAATCCGTTCCGCCCCCCCCCCAAAGCTGTAAAGTTCGTTTTCGACCTAAGGACTTGTACTTCTCATTGTTGCAATGGGTCCACCTGCATCCCTATTTAAATGACTTGTTTTTCCCCATCCCCTCCACAAATTATACAGACATCAAATACAGTGAAAGCACGGGTTATACTGTGGTGGAGGGACATACAAAGCAACAAAGAAATAATCTTATAATGCATTAGAAACAATCACATGAAAGAAAAAAATCTTTTGAATGCATATCTTAGGGTTCATTTCCCTAACATCACCTTATCTGATCTCTACAAATTCAATGTGATACCTATCAAAATTCCAACCTCATTCTTCAAGGAAATAAAAGAGGCAATCCAAAAACTCATATGGGACAATAAAAGACCCCAATGGCAAAAACGCTCCTCAATGGAAAGAACAGTGCTGGAGGAATATCAATACCAAATTTCAAACTCTACTACAAAGCCATAGTAATCAAAACAGCTTGGTACTGGCACAAAAGTAGACCTCAGGACCAATGGAATAGAATTGAAATCCCAAAAATGAACCTACAGACTTATAGCCATCTAATCTTCGATAAGGGAGCTAAAAAATTGAATGGAAGAAAGACAGCTTCTTATTTTAATTTTTAAAAGAAAATTATCTGCATGGAAATAAAGTATCCTGCTCTATTCTTTCCTACCTAAAAATTAAAATATTAATATGATAATTGCTAGCTGAAATAAGGAATCAAGTTTTACAGCTCGACTACTCTTGGAAGGCAGCATTTGAGCTAGACAGTAGGTAGTACTATGGTAAGAATTTCTGAGAAATGTATGTGAGCTTAATAACATCTGTGTGGGTTTAAGTTATCCTCATTCTGATACTTGACCGAAAATTCAAATGGTTATCTAAAGTTCACACAAATAATACATTTTGTTAGTCTAAACTGAGTTATTTTTTACAGTAGAATTATAATTAAAATATGTATCATTGTAGTCAAGGGTATCATTCTATGTGATTCCCTATAATGTCCAGCAGGCATAGGCACAATAACTTCAAACATTCCATTATGTAAATATTGCTTATTAGTTTCTTTCTAATTACAAACTGTTCCCTAATAAAAGTGGAAGGACTCTGTAACTTACATAGTTGTCATCTATTTTGAAATAGTTTATAAAAGGAAATATACACACAAATTAGTATGTATTTTTATACTCTGTATGTATGTATCATTTTTATGTATAATTATCAAATAAGAGTAGCATTAGCTATGAGATTAATAATGAGTGTAATAAAAAATACCAAAAAGTTTATAATTAGCTATCTACATGTTCTTCTCTAATAGTACTGGGATTATAAAAAGGTAGGAACTACTCATTGTTAAGTTTTTATAATCCCTGCTCTTGGATCAGGTGTGAAACATCATTTATGATTAATATACCTGTTGTCTGCAAGGTACCAGGATTAAACTTTAAAAAACTTTAAAAACTATTCTTTGTAGCTAAAACAAAGGTCATGTTCTCTCTCTCTCCCTTTTTCCTTTCTCTTTCTCTCTGTAAACTGAACATACAATTGTTTATTAATTTTTTGGGGGTTGTGGGGCTTGAACTCAGCAAAAGAATACTGTACTCTTTGTGTTCAAAGCTAGCGCTGTACCACTTGAATCATAACACCAATTCCACTTTTTGAGTGATTAAACTCAGATAAGAGTTTCACAAGGACTTTTCTGCCCCAGCTGGCTACGAACCATGATCCTCAGATCTCAGCCTCCTGAGTAGCTAGCATTACAATAGTGAGCTACTGGTAACCAGCAAATAATTGCTTATTAAAAAAAAATTCAGAAAAATCATCATGCTTGCTACTGTTTTCATTTTCTTTGGCTTTAAGGATAAAATAAAACCACATTATTAAACTCACACTCTTCATTTTCAGTTATAATTTTATTATCTTTAGGTAGTTATAAAAAAAGGTTACAATTCAACATTGTCAGTTTATGAGTACAATACATCTTTATTCTCTCCCATCTCTCCCAACCCAGCCTATTCTCTCAAATTGGCTAGTTCAAATTTCATATAAACATTGAATATTATGACTGTGTTCACCTGCCCATCCTCTACCTCCCCCCTTGACATCCTATCCCTTCTGACACCCCAGGAATCAGCTTCCTTATGTTCATTTTTAAACTCACACTGTCATAACCCAAATTTCACTATAAAAGAAGTTCAAAATTCAAATATATTTCTGAATACCGGTAACAATGACAGCTCAAGGGAAGCCAGTATATATTTTCATATGCCAAATATTACAAACAGTATCCATGCACCCTAAGTTCTGTATGTCATTAATAAGATTCCAAAGCCACAAGTATTTTCTAGTAAGTGTTTAATTCCAAACAGCAGCCTTAAATAAGTAAGATAAATATGTATCATTATGGTTGTCATGAAATTGGAGATGTCAATCTAGAAGGAATAACTGTTTCCCAAACACTGCCCTGATACTTCCCAAAAGAATTCAGTTGAAGCTGGGCACCCTTGGCTCAAGCCTGTCATACTTGCTACTAAGAAGCCTGAGATCTTAGGGTCGGGGTTCAAAGCCAGGCCTGGCAAAAAAGTCCGTGAGACTCTTATCTCCAATAAACCACCAGAAAACCGGAAGTCATGCTGTGGCTCAAGCTACAGAGCACTGGTGTTGAGCTGAAGAGCTGAGGGACAGCGCTCAACCCCAAAAGTATTTAATTGGGCAACAGACTTAATATCCCTCCATCTATTTTTTTTTATTTATAAAGTAGAAAGAGCATTTTTGTTTTGCACAGTTTGCAATTTAATTATGATTTTCTTCATTGAAATTACTGACAACATTCTAGTACAGCAATTAGGATGTAAAATAAAAACACTGCAGGTGGCTCAAGCTTATTGTTCTAGCTATTCAGTAGGGTGAAATCTTAGGATCCTAGTTTGAAGTCAACCTGAGCAGACTGCCTGGAAAGCCTGGGGTAACCTTACCTCCAATTAATCAGCAAAAAATCCAGAAGTAGGGGTGTGGTTCAAGTAGCAGAGCACCAGCTAAGCAAGGAAGAGCATGAAGCCTTGAGTTCAAACTCCAGTGTTAGCCAAAAAGAAAAAAGAAAACTAGGGCTAAGCAATCCAGTGGGCTATTACAATTACACAATGTTGATAGCATTGAGACATTGAGGCTTTGTGGGCAAAGATGTTCTCTCTGTTCCCTTTTATCTTGTGTACAATAAAGGCAGTAACACTGAAATTCATAGAGATCCACAGAAGTCGAATCTGCTAAGTAAAATTACTCTGAGAGAAGTGCTATGTTTTTGTAAAGTGTAGTACATATGCAAAAATAATTTTAATATGTTTGAATAAGAAACTTCAAAATTCCTAATTTATTTTTTATAAGTGATGTGAGAAGGATAAATACATCTTTTTTTTTCAATTATTCTCAATCCTTTTCAGTTTCTCCATGGAGACATAATTTCCAGTTACTGATATGTCAAAGAAATGCAGCCATTGATTTGTCTCTGTGAGCAAACACAAATTGCTTCTCTTCCGAGGCACTTTCTCTGCTCCCCTCTGTACTTAGAAAAGTTTAAGCTGCCAGATATTAAGCCTTTAGCATTAGCGTTATAACATTTACAATTTTATATTATTTACTTACAAGTACAAAGTGTGCAATTCAGACAGCTGTTGGAATGTGTATCATAAAACCAAATATCACTAATAAATTGTAAATATGTCAGTAATTAATTTTTACTCCATGAAAATTAGGATTAAAAGAATTATGATATATCTTTTTATACTACATTCATATGTTTGATCACTTAAAGATTTCTAGACACTCCCAGTATAATCTCACAAATTTATTGAAATCCTGGTTAGTACTTCTTATCATCTCTGTTTGTTCATAAAGTAAAGTCTGTTTCATAACTTCCTTCCTTCAGCCTGCCTGATGTCTTGCCTTCTTTCCTTCTCTCTCACCTTCACACTTCATATCTATCTTCAGCCTGTCAGCCTGCTTCTCCTGCTTGCCGCTTACCTTGCTTACCTACCTTGTTTGTCACACCTATCTTCTCTCTATATTCCATATTTCCGTTGGTGGGAATTTGCTCTATCAGTATATTTCTTTGGCTTACTACTGACTTCTTCTAGTTAGAAACATAGGTAGAAGCACAAACAGGAAAAGGGAGACAGGAGATACCTTCAGGTGACAGAAGACAGAATATTTTTAACAGAACAACACAGGAGAGGGGACGACACAGACAAGATGATAGTGTTCACCTGCGGTGTGGCCTTTGTCCAAAGCAGCATCGTCTGTGGATCCAGAACACCAGAATGGTGTCTCTGGTTACAGCTTTGTAGAACCCCACCACAGAAACCATTATAAACAATGTCTCTTCCCCAGAGGAGAAAACAAACCATCTATCCCTGCCTGACATTATTCCAGTCTTCATCCTGATCCAGTTCTTTCTCCGTGTCTTCTCTTTTCTGCTTCACTTGGTTACATACAATCTTTAATATGTTCCCTTTCTTTGAAATGTGTAAGTGTATTGTTGCTTATTTTACTCTATTTGCTTGATTGCCTTATCTATTATCTATGTATTATCTATTATATCTGCCTCCTTATCAACATATTATTTCATGTACATTGAAAACCACAATATGGAGACTATTTTGTAAGCAATGATGTCCATGAAACATATTGCAAGTAAATTAAAATGCCAACAGATATTCACTCAACTGTATTAACAATATAGGTGAACAATAGTTTCACTGGACAAGCTAGTATAATTTTACAGGGTAATGTTGCAGCAAAAAAGTTAATTTTTGAGCCTGCGATTAATTATCTATTAATAATTGCCTAGAATGGTGATTACTGTGTCTGTAGAGGGAATTCTAAATACTTTTGCTATCTTTTTCCCTACAAAAGTTTCTTCAAACTTACTGTGTACAAAGTTAGGAAAGTGGTTTTCTGATCACGCTTGCCTCAAAGGTTTTTTTAAATTTTATTTTGACAGTTTCATCATTAAAAATTTCTAATGTTTTGATCACTGATGAAGCAGAATCTGTGTCACTCATATTTCTTTCAGAGATCACTTGCACAGACATTGCTTACAAATTTACTAAGGTTTTGACTATTTAAATTTCCAACCTTCTTTCCATAGTGTATATTAACCATTACTTTATAAAATGGTGACTATTTCTTTAAATTACGTACCACTTTCTTGTATTGCTAGAAACATTTGTACTGAAATATAAAAGGTATCTGAACAATTGATTTTACTTTATTTTATTTTTGTATGTGTTGGGGTACTGGACTGGGACTTTGATCTCAAGTCCATCAGCTCTCCCTTAGCAGTGGCTCCAAGCTGTTACTCTGCCACTTGACCCTCAGCTCCATTTTAGCCTCTTTTTGTTGGATGATTAGAGATAAGAATCTTGATTTTTGTCTTCACAGACTGACTTTAAAAAGGGATCCTCAGATCCCACCCTACTGCTTATTTAGGATTACAGGGGTAAGCCTTCAGTGTCCAGTTACTTTTAACAAATATTTTAAACTATATTCCGTATTTACATTCATCCTGCTTCTCTGATGATTTTTGTACATTCATGTGTAAATTTGTGTATAGAAATCAACATTTTCTTCTGATTAGCACCAATACCACCATTATTTTACTAAAGTTTGATGTCAGGAGCTCATGTCTGGTAAATTTTGTTTCTTAAATTCCACATCAAATTCTGCTGACGCTACCTCTGAAGTGTTTCCATAATTGACCTATATCTCCTATATATCCACTGCTATATATATCCCATATATAGCATATCCCATATATAGCATATAGATATATCCCATATGTCCTATATATCCACCTATATATCCACTGCTATCTTTTTAATCTCCAGAAATAACATTATAGGCTTTAGACTGGTTATTTCCAGATCTATTCTAGCTCCTTCATTCTATTATGCACAGCCAAATTTATATTATTATTATTATTATTTTGTCAGCTATCAGCCTTGAAATCTGGGCCTGGGTACTGTCCCTGAGGCTTTCTTGTTCAAGGAGAGTACTCTACCACTTGAGTCACAGAGCCACTTCCAGTTTTTTGAGTTGGAAAATAAGAGTCTCACCAGGATTTTGCTGCCCAGCTAGCTTTGAACCATGATCTTCAAATATCAGCCTCCTGAGTAGTTGGGATTAAGGCATGAATTGACTGCACCGGGCTAGGACTGATTACCTTTATACTATAAATGGAGCTGAGTTTGAATGGCTCACACTTGTAATCCTAGCTATTTATGAGGGTGAGCTGAGGATTACCGTCAAAGCCAGCGTGGGAAGGAAAGTCCATGAGATACTTATCTCCAATAAACCACCAGAAAACCGGAAGTGGTACTGTGGGTCAACTGGTAGAGCATTCACCTTGAGCTGAAGAGCTCAGGGACAGGGCCCAGGCCTAGAGTTTAAGCCCCACACTGACTATATACATATATCTATATCTATATGATATAGATATAGATATAGGTATATATAGATGTATACCTATATCAATATCTATATCCATATGAAATGAGCCACTTTTGGAAAAATCAGGCACTATTGTTTGGGAGTGGTTTAAGTTTTCCCCAAGGATTAAGGACACCAATGAGTGGGTGGAACCTCTGAGAAATGGGACCTCATGGGAGGTCCTAGGTCACTGAGGGTGTGTCCTTGGAATAGTCTTTGTAGACCTTCACCCCCCATACTCCTACAGCCACCTCTGTCATTTTCTCCACCTTGTGCCATGAAATACCTTCCAGAACTGATCTGGTGCAGAGGCAATAGTACCTAAAACTCCAAATGTGTGAGCTAAATAGACTTGCCCTCTCTATAAAATTAAATGTCTCCAGCATTTTGATGTCATGACACAAAGATGACTAGTTTAGTTGTGGAGCTTCTCCCTGCTTAGGTAGCACTAAAATATAGCAAAGCTTTGTCAGAAATCCAATCTCAGCCTTGCCTTATGATCCATTTTACAGCCAGGAGCCGGTGGCTCATGCCTGTAATCCTAGCTGCACAGGAAGCTTCGATCTGAGGATCACAGTTCAAAGCAGCCTGGGCAAGAAAGTCTGTGTGACTCTTCTCTCCAATAAACCACTAGAAAGCAAGAAGTGGCGCTGTGGCTCAAGCGGTAGAGTGCTTGCCTTGAGCTGAAGGGTGCAGAGACAGCACTTAGGCCCAGAGTTCAAGCCCCACAACTGACAAAAAAAATCACAAAGATGCATGTTACATACTTTTGCCTATACCCGCTCAATTTCTAACCACTCCCTTCACATTACACTATACATATTAGGAAAAAGAGAAGGAAAAATACTCTAGTAGTTTAAAGAATATTTACCCGTAAGAAAGCAAGTCATCTTCAATCTTACAGATTTTTCTCTAGTTGGCCTTTTTTTTCCATTAATGGCAGCACAGTTCAAAGGCTCTTATCCAAACATAACTCTCCTCTCTGCAAGTCATATTGTATCATAATGTTCTGTAGAATTGTTTTCCACTTGAAAGCATTTTTGATTGTCTTTACGCCCTAGCTCGTATTTAAATTTCATGACAGCATTGACCTCATCTGTTTGTTTTCCTTTATAGACTTCCAATGTTTAAAGTATTTCTTGGCTCATGAGAAGAATTGTTGAATAAATTAAATGATGACTGAAAAAAAATAACAGTTCCATTACGTTATGGACTTTCATTTCAAGTCTTAGTTTTGACACTTACTACTTAAACAAGTTTTAGTCAAACCACTTAACCAGCCTGGAATTACATTCATGCTTTATTAATAGAGAGATTTCTTAAGAACATTTTATTGGGTGAGGGGCTTAGGGGAATCTTAATATTTGAACTCAGGGCCTCGCACATGCTAGGCAATAGCTGTAGAGCTAAGCCATGACTCCAGCCCTTTTCTGTGCTGGCTATTTTTTTGGGGGGGGGGTCTTTCGTGGGGCCTGAACTCTGGGCTTGGGCGCTGTCCCTCAGCTCTTCAGCTCAAGGCTAGTGCTCTACCACTTGAGCCACAATGCCATTTCTGGGTTTTTTCTTTTTACTTATGTGGTGCAAGCACTCTACCACTAAGCCAACTTCCCAGCCCCATGTGCTGGCTGTTTTTAACAGAGGGACTTGATTCTTGTCTAGACATCTGCTTGGATCACAATTTATGTAGTTTAGGCTACCTGGTATAGCTGGATGATATGTGCTCACCACTGTGCCTAGATCTTGGTAGAGAAGTGAGACTCTTGAATGTTCCTCGTCACATCTAGCCTCCCACAACAGATATCAAATTTCCTCACAACTTTCTTTTAGTACTTTCTTTTAGTACTAAAATAAGATGATAACTGTCAAAATAATTAGAAAACTACAAAAGTCAATAGGAAAATCGTTATTGGTAGGAAGGAAGGAAGGAAGGAAAAGGGAAGGAGGGTGGGAGGGATGAAGGAAGAAAAGGAGAATGAAAGAATAAGAAAAGAGGGAAGGAAGGAATAAAGAAAAAAGAGAGGGAAAAGAGAGAAGGAAAAGAGGAAGGAAGGAAGAAATGAAGGGAGGAGGAAAGGATAGATGTTAATCAAACTAAAGGAAACAGAATGACAGAGACCTGTGAGGAAATGAGTCCCTAGAAGAATTGTGAAAATATTAGCAAACTAGAGGAGCTCAAAATGAATGGGTAGTTCAATAACAACAGATGTAACAACGTACACCTTCATAGCAATTGAGAGAAAAATAGTGCTGTATGTTACTTTTGTTCTACAGTGTCATGTGAAGTGTAGATGATTTAAAATAATATCTGAAAATTAAGCACGAAGTGCTTTAAGACAGAAAGCATTATTGACCTTCTGCAGAGTTATTTTCTGAAGTCAAGGAGTAATGGGTTGAGTTTTAAGGGAAATATTGAATATAGTATTTCAACATATCAGGAGATGTAAAAAGTTAAGAAACATACCTGTAAGGTCTTTGTAGTGGGTCAGCCAGATCAAAGAAGGACTTTTGAACTACTGAGGTATACTTTTGAGCAGAGGAAATCAATTTTCATTGCATGAGAATTTAAAACCTACATTAAGCTGAACTAAATAACATCTCACTGGGAAAGATGGAAAGAGGCAACACATTTTTAAATATTGAAAATATGAAATAAGTCAAGGTTAGTAAAAAGAAAAGATGAGGGAAGAAGAGAAAGAAGATCATACATAAAAATTAAGGAACCTTATAGCATTGATAAAGAAAGAAAACTAGGGCTCTCCGGGAAGATGGCGGAGGAGAAGCTGGAATCTGAACAAGCTCTCGCATAGAAAGCAGTTTTAGAGTTCCAGTGAACAGTCCTAAGCCAGAGAATCACACCGAGTGTGCCATCACAGGACAGAGAGTTAGATAAGAGAGGGAAAGCCAAGGCAAGAAGACACATCTGAGCGCTAGCCAGCCGCCACCACGGCAGCGGCAGCAGGGTCCTGGTGGAGACTGCAGCTGGGGCCATACCTGAGCACCCACACAGAGAGTCCGTGACGAAGGAGCTAGATGCAGCGGGCAAGCGGATTCTACTCAACACCAACAAGAGCCGACAAGGAGCGGACATCTTCATCCTGCAGTTTGCAGACCAGAGACGACCCAGGTTCCAAGACTCAGCGAGAGTAGAAGCCCGATGGCCTCACTCCTTCTCAGGGAGCAGAGGAGGGAAGGCCACCGCTCCCCCCCCAGCACCGGTGATCTCCATCTTGGATACCGACAAAGCTCGGAGGAGTTGCCAGCTCCAACTCAGGCCTTGGAATAAAAGGAGTCATTTAGCAGTTCACAAGAACTTAACGGCGAAGTGACCTTCCAGACTCAGCTCCATCCAGGGAAAAATCACCCAGCTCAGGTGCCAGCCATTGGAGTGGCTTTCCTCACTGGGTAACCAGAGCCAGAGGCTGCCCCTCCCTCTAGCAGCCTCAACAATTAATTGAAATAAGAAACCCTGAGAATGGCTCCAGGCTGGGCTCCGTGAGTTTTTTTTGTTTTTCACAAGATAGCCCCAGGGAAAAGCTATTGATAGGTGAAAGTCGTCAACTCTACCCAGAACCTAGCCACACCACTGCATCCCCCTCTTTTGTGATTCTCAAAGCAGATCTGCCTCCCATTAAACTAATCTGGGAGGGGGATCTCATAATCTTGGGTAAACAGAGCATTTTTCTGCCTGTTCCAACAAACTGACTTAAGAAACCAATCAAGTCACAGGACCTCAAGCTGACCACAGACACCAACAAGAGGCTGGTTACAGAAAAAAGGGAGATACAGGATTCTTCCCACCCCTCCCTCCAAAAAATCAAAGAACTTTTTTTCTTCTTCTTCTTCTTCTTTTTATTTTTTCATTTTTTTTGGTACCTTATATATATAAAATTTTTTTTCCTTTTCTAAAAATTTTATTAATCTTTAATTTTTGACTTTTTTGAAAAAATAATTGTTTTCCAGTAACTTTTTTTCCTCTTATAATTTTTATTTTAGGAATACGTGAATGTGCGTATTCCTTTCTTTTCTTGTCTTCCTTTTCTTTGTCTTTCTTTCTTAACTATCTTTTTGTTTTCTGTCTAGCTCTACTGAACTTCTGATCTTTTTTCTCCCTTTCTTATCCTTTTCACCTATTCCTCTCTTTAGATCTTCTTTAAGTGACTTAACTCTTGTCCTGCACATCCTCAGATAAACCCGTATTTAACTAGTAGACCCTATCCCCCATTGTGTACACACTTAATCCACAAATTTATTACTCAATTCAAAACATCTGAGAATTAAACTCCTTAATAGCAGTACTACCTCTTTATACCTATATAATATTTTAAGCATTTTTTTTAAGTTTTTCATTTCTCCTCTATGTCCCTTCACTTCTCTTAATATACTCACATCCCTCTCTAAATAGATGGTCTTTTAATCTCCATAATAATATTAATTTTTAGATTTCTATTTTTTTCTGGTCTCTTTTAATTTCACTTTTCCTTTCTTCTTTTTCTCTCTCTCTCTACTTGCATCCTACCCAACCTATCTCCTGCATTGGGATTAGGGCATAGTTAACTCTCCCTGTGCCTCCCCACACCAATCTATTCCTATTTTTTACCCACATTTCTCCCTAACCCTAATATTTTCTGTTTTTCCAAATTCTTCTCTGTGGTTCGAAGCCCATTAACATATAGTTGTTTGATGGTGAATAGATGTATCTGTTCAACTAGATTGTATCTGTAGACTATTGACTGTACAAATGCAAACTTTGATTGATGGTTGCATTAAGATAGTGTTCTAGCACAAAACTGGTGTTATTTCCATCTCAAATGGGCAGAGTAAGCCGGAAAAACAGAAGAAAAATGGCAAATCCAGATATCTCAATTCCCAATCTTGATAATCAGGGGTCAGAACAGATAATGAATAATCCAGAGGAGAGTTCCCAAATAGCTCTACAAACACTGCTGGCAACAATGATAAATGAGAAGTTTGACAACTTACAAAGGACTCTGTATGAGCGTGAAAGGGAGAGAGAGGAGGCATCCCAAAAGGTTATACAGGAATATCATAAGCGTGAGGAGACTACTCAAAAACTGATACAGGATTTGCGTGAACAACTTGAGAATACTCAAAGAGAAAGGGAGGAATGGCGTGAGCAGGCTGAGAACACTCAAAGAGAACTGCAGGAATCCCACGAACAGGAGGAAGGTAACCAAATAGTACTACAGGAATTGAGAGACCAGGTAGAGAACACACAAAGATCAGTAAAGGCATTCATGGAATCCATTAACAAAGAGCTGAAGGAAGTCAGGGAGACCACAAAGGGAATGCTGAATGGAACCCAACAGAAGGAATGGGAGTGCAAAGAAACCATAACCAATCAACTGATATGAGAACAAACACTGAACACCAAATTAAGGAAGTAAAGAAATTCATACAAAACCTAAAACAGAGCTTCAACAAAGAACTTGAAGCCATCAATGCTGACCAATTAGAAGGAAAAGAGATAAAAAGGAAAGTAGAGAGTCTTGACAGCAGGTTAGAACATGCACAAGACCGAATCTCAAGGATTGAAGACAGCCTAGATATTATAGAGAAAGAACATACAACTATCCAAGAGAAGTCCAAGAAATATGATATATCTATCCAACACCTGAAAGACACCATAAGAAGGCCTAATCTAAGGATAATGGGTGTAGAGGAGCACCTAGAAACAGAAGTTAATGGTCTAGGAAATTTGTTTAACAGGATCCTAGAAGAGAACTTCCCAAACATACAAAAAGATAGGCTTATTCAGATACAAGAAGCTTTTAGAACCCCAAATAGACCAGACCAGAATAGGACATCCCACCATCACATTATAATCCACACAGGATCAACACAGACCAAGGAAAAGATCCTTAAAGCTGTCAAGGAGAAAAGGATAATCACCTATAAAGGGAAAACAATTAGAATCACCTCAGATTTCTCAGCAGAGACAATCAAAGCAAGAAGAGCCTGGAATGACTTATGCCATGCCGTAATAACAAACAACTATCAACCAAGAATACTGTACCCAGCTAAACTCTCCTTCATAACTGAAGGCCAAATAAAAACCTTCCATAGCAAAGAAAAATTGAAACAATACATCTCCACCAAACCAGCCCTACAAAAAATTCTTAAAGATGTCCTACACAAAGAAAACCAACAGGACCACAATAAAGGCCAAGAAACTGCACCCAAACTGAGAATCCAAGAACCATAGGAAGAACCTAGTTTTTGCAGCCCCCAAGAAGGTGGATAACATGGCAGGAACTCCAAAATACCTCTCAGTCCTATCTCTTAACGTTAACGGACTGAAATCTCCAATCAAGTGACATAGACTGTCTAGTTGGATGAAAAAACAAGACCCTTCTATCTGCTGCCAGCATGAGTCACATCTTGCCTGTAAAAACAAACACATTTTCAATGTTAAAGGCTGGAACAAAATCTACCAAGCAAACGGCCCTCATAAACAGGCGGGAGATGCAATCCTAATATCAGATAAAATAGATTTCAAATTAAAATTCGTGAGAAGATATAAAGAAGGTCGCTACATACTAATTAAAGGATCTCTCCTTCAGGAGGATATTACAATTCTAAATATCTATTCGCCAAACAATGGAGCACCCAAATTTATCAAAGAAACACTACTTTCCTCAAATCCCATATAGATCCAAAGACATTAATTGTTGGGGATTTTAACACACCACTCTCCCCACTAGATAGATCAACTCGGCAAAAACTCACCAGAGAAACCGCAGATCTAAACAGCTGCATAGATGAACTAGACTTAACAGACATCTACCGAACATTTCACCCAGCAGCATCACAATACACGTTTTTCTCAGCAGCACATGGAACGTTTTCTAAAATAGACCACATTTTATGCCACAAAGCAAACTTGTCTAAATTCAGAAACATTGAAGTTATACCTTACATCCTCTCTGACCACAAGGGAATAAAATTAGAACTCAACACCAAAAGCCACCAAAGAAAGTCGGGCATTTCATGGAGGCTGAACAGCACACTGCTGAATCATGAGTGGGTCATGGAAGAGATTAGAAAGGAAATTCAAATGTTCATGCTATTCAACAAAAATGAACACACAAATTACCAGCTCTTCTGGGACACAGCAAAGGCAGTACTCAGAGGCAAGTTTATAGCTCTGAGCTCCTACATCAACAAATTGGAGAGATCTGAAACTAACAATTTAATGACACATCTAAACCTCCTTGAAAAAGAGCAGCAAGATAAACCCCAATCCAGTAGACGGAAAGAAATAATCAAAATTACGTCTGAATTCAATGAATTAGAATCAAAAAAAACTATAGAAAGAATCAACAAAACACAGAGTTGGTTCTTCGAAAAACTTAACAAAATTGACAGAACTTTAGCAAATCTTATCAGAAAAAGAAGAGAACACACCCAAATTAATAAAATCAGAGATGAGAATGGAACCATCAACACGGAAAAAACCAAGATTCAGAACATTATAAGTGAATACTTCTCAAAACTTTATGCTAGTAAGTTTGAGAACTTGACAGAAATGGACCTTTTCCTAGCAAATATTGACATGCCAAAACTAAACCAAGATGAATTAAACTATCTTCACAGGCACATATCAAGCACAGAAATAGAAACAGCAATAAGAGCCCTCCCAGCTAAGAAAAGTCCAGGACCAGATGGTTTTGCAGCAGAATTTTACAATGCCTTCAAAGCAGAGCTCACACCAATACTCCTCCAAATCTTCAATGAAATTGAAAGAGAAAGCTCACTACCGAACACATTCTATGAAGCCATCATAACCCTCATCCCAAAACCAGGCAAGGACTCATCAAAGAAAGAGAACTATTGACCCATTTCTTTGATGAATATTGATGCAAAATTTCTCAAACAAATTTTGGCCAATCGACTTCAACAATTCATCCAAAAAATAGTACACCACGATCAAACAAGATTCATTTCAGGGATGCAAAGCTGTTTCAATATACGCAAATCAATTAATATTATTCATCACATCAACAGGTGCAAGAATAAGAACCACATGGTTATCTCAATAAATACAGAAAAAGCATTCGACAAGATCCAACACCCCTTCATGATGAAGGTTTTGGAAAAATTAGGAATCCATGGAACATTCCTCAATACAATAAAGGCTGGATATAACAAACCTACAGCCAGCATTATTCTTAATGGTGGAAAAATTAAAGCCATTTCCTCTCAAGTCAGGAACTAGACAAGGATGCCCACTCTCTCCACTTCTCTTCAATCTAGTATTAGAATGCCTAGCTACAGCAATAAGACAAGATGCAGACATAAAGGGGATCCAAATAGGAAAAGAAAAAATAAAACTCTCCCTCTTTGCAGATGACATGATCTTGTATTTAAAAAATCCCTTAGACTCCACTCCCAAATTACTGAAGCTGATTCAAAACTTTGGCAAAGTAGCAGGTTATAAAATTAACCCTCAAAAGTCAATGGCTTTTCTGTATGCCAACAATGAGAAAAGTGTGGCTGAAATTAGGAAAGCAACTCCAATTGTAATAGCCCCACAAAAAACAAAATACCTAGAAATTAACTGTACTAAAGAAGTGAAGGACCTCTATGATGAAAACTTTAAAATCTTGAAAAAGGAAATGAACACAGAACTAAAAAAATGGAAAAGCCTCCTATGCTCCTGGATTGGAAATATGAACATCGTGAAAATGGCAATACCTCCCACGGCTATCTACAAATTCAACGCAATACCTATCAAAATTTCAACCTCATTCTTCAAGGAAATAGAAGAGGCAATCCAAAAATTCATATGGAACAATAAAAGACCCCGAATAGCAAAAACGCTCCTCAATGGAAAGAACACTGCTGGAGGAATAACAATACCAAATTTCCAACTCTACTATAAAGCCATAGTAATCAAAACAGCTTGGTACTGGCATAGGAACAGACCTCAGGACCAATGGAATAGAATTGAAAACCCAGAAATGAACCTACACACCTATAGCCATCTAATCCTCGATAACGGAGCTAAAACAGTAGAATGGAAGAAAGACAGACTCTTCCGTAAATGGTGCTGGCAAAATTGGTTAACTACATGTAGGAAACTAAAGCTAGATGCTTATATATCACCCTGCACCAGAATCAACTCCAAATGAATCAAAGACCTTGAACTCAAAGCAGACACTCTGAAAACATTACAGGGTGGAATAGGAGAAACCCTAGGTCTCCTTGGGTCAGGCCGAAATATTTTGAAGATAGACCGGGAAACACAACAAATCAAAGAAAGGTTGGACAAATGGGATTGCATAAAGTTGCAGAGCTTCTGCAGGGCAAATGACATAGCTAGTGAGATCAATAGAAAGCCCAGGGATTGGGAGAAGATCTTTACTAGCCATACAATTGACAAGGGTCTCACATCTAAAATATACTTGGAACTCAAAAAATTAAACACCCCAACAACAAATCCTCAAAGAAACAACTGCCCAATAAATAAATAGTGGGCGAAAGACTTAAAGAGACACTTCTCTGAAGAAGAAAGAAGGATGGCCAATAGACACATGAAGAAATGTTCAACATCCCTAGCCATAAAAGAAATGCAAATCAAAACAACACTGAGATATCACCTCACCCCAGTTAGAACGGCAAAAATCAAGAACTCTAATAACAACAGATGTTGGAGGGGATGTGGACAGAAAGGAACGTTACTTCATTGTTGGTGGGAATGTAAACTTGTTCAACCCCTTGGGAATGCAGTATGGAGGATCCTCAGAAGACTTCACATAGAACTCCCCTATGACCCAGCAATCCCACTTTTGGGCATTTACCCAAATGTTTACAAACAAGACCACACTAAAGCTACCAGCACAACTATGTTTATTGCAGCATTATTTACCATAGCTAAGATATGGAACCAACCCAGATGCCCCTCAGTAGATGAATGGATCAAGAAAATGTGGTATATATACACAATGGAATTCTATGCCTCCATCAGAAAGAATGGCATTGCCCCATTTGTTAGGAAATGGAAAAACTTGGAAAAAATTATATTAAGTGAAGTAAGCCAGGCCCAAAGAAACATAGGTCCCATGGTTTCTCTTATTTGCAATTTCTAGTATATGTATGAGTCAAGCGGAAAAGGTCAAATAATATGATGTCAGGAAAATGAACCCTTAGATATGTATTTAAATGTTTTTTTTCTTTCATGCATGTGTTTCCAATGCATTTATAATATTATCTCTTTGGTGCTTTGTATGTCCCTCCTCCACAATATAACTCCTGCTTTCACCATATTTGATGTCAGCATAACTTGTGGAAGATATGGGGAAAAACCAGTTGTTTAAGGATACAGGTGCACCTGTTGCAACAATGAGAAGTATAAGTTGTCATGTCCAAAACGAGCTTTACAATGTCGGTGCGGGGGGGGGATGGGGGGAGAAGGAGAAGGATTGGGATTGGGGGGGAGGGGACAGGCTCGGAAGGGATGTGAAGGGTAAACCAAAGGAGGAGGCCTCAATGCTTGGTAAGAAGTGTACGCATTATCCTTCCCATGTAATTGTAACCCCTCTGTACACTATGTTCACAAATAAAATAAAAATAAATTTAAATAACAAGAAAGAAAGAAAAATACAGTAGATAAACTTTAGGCATACAAACACAACTTAGCTATCGTGGTAGGGAGAAGTCAAGAAATCTTCTTGCATAACATAGCATCTTTTTTGATGCAATTAACAAAATAAGACAGTAAACATGATCATCCTTGGATTGCTGAATGTAAAGATTTAGGAGTACTCCTGGGCATTGACCCAAAAGATTAGAAAACCAGGATACAGTAAAGCCTACAGCCACAGCCATGTTCATCTCAGCCCTAGTCACCACAGCTAAGGCATGGAATCATGCCCTTGAATGCATCAAGAAAAATATATGTATGTATATATACATATATACGTATATACGTATATATATATATATATATATATATATATATATATATATATATATATATATACACACACACACACACCAATGGAGTTTTAGGCATCCATTAGAAAGATTGAGATTGTGCAATTTGTAGAGAAATAGAAAGTCTCAGAAAAAAATTATGTTAAGTGAAGTAAGTCAGGCCCAGACAGACAATAGTTGCATGCTTTCCCTTACAGATGGAAGCTAGATTTAGCTTATATGCCTGTAAGTAAATATATTGGGTAGTATGTAAGTGTATACAGATGTATTGACTGAAACATGGTAGATTCAATAGTACTGAATACTGTTATTTCTTAGAAAGGAAAGTTAAAAGTTCAAAAAATAAAATATCAGAAAGTAGGTACTTGTAAAAGGTGGGGTGAAATAAAGAGGAAAGAGGTAGATGAAGAGAAGAGGGAAAATTAAAAATTAAAAGAAGTGAAGGAATGGTTGGGTAAGAGAGGGATGGATGAGACTGTTAAAAAGGTTGACATTGATCAAGATATATTTTATTCCTAAACTGCTTTGTTAAATGGCAATTCCTTTGTAACACCACTTTAAGATAATCTTAGATAATTTCAGAAAATTATTAAACGAGTTCCTGAAAAATTTTGTATTTTCACACATCATAGAAAACTGGGCCATGGTTGGATAAAATGAAATTGTGAGGCAATCTGATTAAAGGAGAAATCCTGAAGAATTAAACCACTTACTAATTTTTCAGCTATAGAAATATGCACAAGATTATGTATGTAAGAGCATTATAAGTAAGATTATATAACATTTTCATGTCTCTCTTGGATATTTTATGTAAGTAAAATGTTATATGTTATTATCAATAGTATAATTGAGAAACACAAAGTAATTGAAATTCATTAGATCATTAATCTTGGAAAGAGCCCTGTATGTATAGGTATGTTAACTATTGTTTTACACTAGGGACAAAGGCATTGATTAGATAGGTATCTGAGGCCTATTTAAAAGAGAGAAAAAAATGAAGGCTACAAATGGTGATGGCTTTATATTTTACCAGACTTAGCTTAGAAAAAAAATCAAAAGAAGCAGGATTCTTTTTTTATGTTAATCCACTCTGTTTGAGTCAAAAGCTGACATTGTACATAATCCACTCTGTTTGAGTCAAAAGATGACAGTGTACAGACAAGAAAAGGTCTGCTAGATCTGTTGTCCAAAAATACTCAACACAATTTGTCGGGCTTTGCAGTACACATGGCTTGTTACACACCACTGGCCTCCAAACATAAAAGATCCTGATGGATTCCCTAATTAAATACAGTGAGATCAAAGGTCCACCAGTGTCTGTCTGACTGTCTCAAGGTATTCGGGCTCTGAAACCAAATGAAAAGTAGGGAAATGTCAGAAATTCCAAACATTGAGCTTCCACTTCCCTTTCTTCACCCTTACAAAGCAATAACAAAGTCAGGGGCACCTCTGAGGTTGTTCCTCTTTCTTTTGTTCTGTTGGGTAGGTGTCTTGACGTGAATGCTAGGAAATTGAGTTACAGAATATAAACATGCCAGACTGTCATTTGGGCTGGAAAGACTAGGACTAAAAACTGCTCCAATGAATACTTTCCCAGACAGAGAAAGATAGCATGTTTATTCGTCAATAATATATTATTAAGAAAGATGCAAATTAGGCACCGGTGTCTAGCTACTCAGGAGGCTGAGATCTGAGGATCACAGGAAAGTCCTGAGACTCTTTTTTTTTTTTTTTTTTTTTTTTGTCGGTCGTGGGGCTTGAACTCTGGGCCTGGGCGCTATCCCTCAGCTCTTCAGCTCAAGGCAAGCACTCTACCACTTGAGTTACAGTGACACTTCCATGACCTGAGACTCTTATCTGCAATAAACCACCAGAAAACCGGAAGAGGCACTATGGCTCAAGTGGTAGAGCACTAGCCTTCAGCTGAAGAGCTGAGGGACAGTGCCCAGGCCCACAGTTCAAGCCTCACAATGACCAATGGCTGGCCCTGGGAGACTAAACTATTACAGACTCATGAATTTACTGAAGAATTATTCATAATGGGGTTATTGTTTACTGAGAAGGATAAGGTTAGTCAATAATTAATAGATTTGGATAAGGTCTTCTCTTCTTAGAAACATCATGCATTGGTTGAATGAGGAACTCACAAACACTGAAAGTTTTAGACACCTATGGCATGATAGACCTGCTACCTCTTTGCCAGGAAAGATATTTATTTCTTTTTCAAATTTCACAAAGATAAAAAATAAAATAGCTTTGAAATTTAGACTAATTTTTATATACTATAAATTGTATAATGATATTGATATTTTGTGATTCTTTAGATTCAAACTAAAGATTCATAAATGCTAAGTAAAGCTTAGCTATACCTTCAGCTCATAATGTCATTTTGGGGGGGGGGCGTCTGGTCGTGGTGCCTGAACTCTGGGCCTAGGCGTTGTCCCTCAGCTCTTCAGCTCAAGGCTAGCACTCTACCACTTGAGCCACAGAACCAATTCCGGCTTTTTCTGCTTATGTGGTGCTGAGAAATCAAACCCAGGGCTTCATGCATGTGAAGCAAGCACTCGACCACTGAGCCACCTTCCCAACCCTGGTTACATAAATTTTGAAAAAAAATATATACATAAAATGAAACTCAGGGCTTAGAAACAGACAATATTCCAGGAGAAACTTCTCAGCTCTAGTTGGTGTCATTTAAATCTCTATGCAAACTTCAGTGGCTTCTCAACACACACAGACCAGATTTAACATCTTTGTCACTGACAACAGAGTTTTCATAATTAAAGTAGAAGAGATTTTTCTCAGCCCATTTCTGGTGAATTTCCACCCAGTCCTTGGATGATGATACACTGGTCCCCAAAACAGTAGATTTCAACAAACTGGGTACTATGCAAGGACCCAATGGATTTGGGCAAATGAATTTTGAATGCACATGAGTGGCAAAAAGCAGCTGTCCAGTTGTATTTAGAGTGGTTCTGTTGTCACATTTGCTGGATGACCTTGATCAAATTGATCATATATTGAACAGAGAGTTGAAGATATTCTACCATGCATATCAACATTCTCTCACTACCCTAGAAAGGAAGCAATACTGGAGATGGAATCTCTGGACTGTTCTGCACATGCTAACTTGGAATTGCACTCTTCAAATCTCATCCTAATGAATAGCAAGAATTACAAATGTGAGTCACTGGCGACCAGCTATATTCTTGGAAGTACCTATCAAAGCACTTCTGCTTGTCTCTCTGCTAAGACTGTGTGTAATATCATTATGAACCCACCAAAATTTCATGCTATATTGTTTTGGTAAAGTGTCTTATTTTGGTATATCTGAATGAAATCATTGCTAAACCAACTCTGCCTAAACCTTTCCAGACCAAGGTAATCAGTATTTAATTAGAAGAGAATACAGGGTACTGGTTAAATGGACCGAGTTGGTTCACAATCACCAATACCTTTCCAGACCAAGGTAAACAGTATTTAATTATTTAATTACAAGAGAATACAGGGTACTGGTTAAATGGACTGAGTTAGTTCACAATCACCAATAACTTCTAGGTTCAGGTACTGGTGAAGAAGTACTGAACTACATAGGGCCGAAGCTGTTGAACCACTGCCGTATTGAGGGAGAGGTGGTATAAATGGTGAATGAAATGTTCACATCAAATAAAAGTTAAATAGATTTGTGGTGCATTTCACTGAGAGCAACTTGAATCCCCTTATTACAATTTCCTTTTCATTTATTAGATGCCATAAATCTTGGTTACATTTGGAACTCATATTTATTTTGCGATGAAAGATAATAAGTTCTAATGAGTTTTGGCAGCAAGGAGCTCTGAATAAAAGAAAGTACAAAATAAAAAAATTAAGTACTAGTGTTTCATTTTTCACAAAATATTATGATTATTTAACTTTCACAAAATGTTTATTTACACGTACCCTCTGCTCTAAGGCTGTAGCAATATAAAAACCAGGAGGCACAAATAGCCTAATGAGCTACCTCTTTTACTTCAAGAGCTATTTTCTTTAAGAAGTCCAAGATGAAAAATGACAATAAATGTGTAATTTTTCTTTAAAAATGTGTTTATTAATCACGTGCAAAGCATAACTTTTCATGTATATCAAATGACTCTTCCAAATGAACAGCTACATTTATATGTAAAATTGTCTTCTCCGTATATTAAAAGCAAAGCCATATTCTACAGAGGACTTTAGATTTTCATCAATGTCACAGATGCATTATATATAAACTAATTATTCTCATAGTAAGATTTGAAAATGTACTCAGTTGAAGATAAAATCACAGTTATAAATGCTATTACAAATTCAGTTTAAAAACTGAATTGCACAATAACGTTTAAATTCTTTTTATTTTACTTGACTGAAATAATCAGAATGCAAGTTGAAATATGTTTTGGTTAATTTCTCTATTAAGAAGTTAAGTAGTGAGGTGTTCTTGAAATTAATTTTGATTGATATGTGATCTACCCTTAAGGAACGAGACCACTCTATGCAAATTTAACTTATGATTGTCATAATTCCTTTCTTCTCTCTCTCTCCTTTTTCTTCCTCTCCCTCCTTTCCTCCTCTTCCCTCCTTTCCTCTCTCTCTCTCTCTCTCCCGCTGTTATTTTTCTTATTCTTTTTCTATTTTGAGCTATGTTAATTGGATAATTTAATAATCAGTTTAACAGTAGAAAAATGGAGAATATCTTATGACTTTATATTGTCTTAATTTAAAAATAGGTGGCAAAGATCATTATAATGAGAACTTTTTAAGGAATTTCCTTACATTTTGAAGATTTATCAGTTCTATTTTCATGAATCTTTCTGTAGAATTACTACTGTTTAATTCACTTATTAAAATATTTATACATTAGAAAAGCACATGTAAGGTTATATAACATAAATATTCATGCATTTAAATACTGAAATGCAATATCTCTATATTACATTTTATTGTAATATACATTGCATTTTAATGTAACCTCTGTATAGCAGTGTAAACAATAAATTAACCAGGGGCTCTAACAAAGGACTACGTTATTTTTCTTAAAATCCTAAGATCTATGACAGGTGCCAGTGGCTCATTTCTGTAATCCTAACTACTCAGAGACCTGAGGATGGTGGATTGAATTTAACCCAGACAAATAAATCTGACTCTTAGCTCCAATTATCCAGCAAAGTAGCTGGAAGTGAGGGTATAGTTCAAATGGTAGCAGGCCACTGTTGAGCAAAAATCTTTACAAGAGCTAAATACCATATACATACATATATATATATATATATATATATATATATATATATATATATATATATATATATATATACATATACACACATACGGAGAGAGAGTTAGGTGGACAGACATTATATGTATTATGATTTACATAAATGAGTAAATTAAAAATTATAAACAATTTTGTTTCTTCCAAAGTAACCTTAACAATATTTAGTTTTGTGAAGAAAAATTAAACTTATTTCCATATAGTATCCATCCCACAAATGTGGCATCTTCTTACAGAGACACATAACTTTAAAACTAAAGAAGGAATAAGAATAAGTACAAATCTAAATTATTTTCTTTTTTTGGGGGGGGGTGGTCCGGTCGTGGGGCCTGAACTCTGGGCCTGGGTGCTGTCCCTCAGCTCTTCAGCTCAAGGTTAGGGCTCTACCACTTGAGCCACAGCGCCACTTCCAGCTTTTTTCTTTTTTCTTATGTGATGCTGAAGAATCGAACCCAGGGCCTCATGCATGCAAGGCGAGTGCTCTACTACTGAGCCATCTTCCTAACCCCCTAAATTATTTTCTTTATGCTATTGACATGTAAGTACTCAATCCAGTCATTTAAAACTGCTTGTTTTAATGTTAAAAGGCGTTTGTTATATTTTACACGTTTAGAGAGAATCTAAATGTACAATTTGAATTAATGTATGTCCTAGTTTTGCTCGATGTAATCAATTCATTGATTGCTCAAAAATGTTCAAAAAATGAGATAACCCTATCTCGCTTTAGCTCTCAGTAGATTTCTTGTTTACATAATGAATTAGTGTGCCAACCTACAGGTCAGTAAGGAGGATCTTCAGCTTCCCCTTATTTATTCCAATTAGAGTTAATCCTCAAAGTGAACTTGATCTTTCTGGTTGAGTCCTGAGAAGAATCATTAAGGCAAAAATCAATAGGAGAGATGTGGACATAGTGCATCACAGGATTATTGCTCTGGAATGCAAGATGGGGCTTTTGAATTATCTTCAACTCAACACATCCTAAATGATCTCCTTGGATTGAAGGGAAGTCAATTGGCATTTTTCTGACACCTTTATACTTTAAAGGGCTGGATAAAATAATCTGCACTTCACAGGGAGCTTAAGATGGAAGGTGTTTTTTTTTCCACCCACAGCCTCCACTTTTAAAATGAGCAAACTGAAAATTGCATATAGATCCTAAAATAATTTAAATAAAAAATATTACTGCTTTGTGCTCTTTATTTTTCTAAATCTTTAATGATTCTCTTAATAATCAGCTGCATCTACAAATATGTAGTCACTTTGTGCCTCTAATTTATAAATATTCTGAGAATTTCTATTTTCTTCCTTTGTGAAAGGACTACCAAGGGTTGTTGGAATGTATTTTCTTCTCGTCTCATAATTTACCACAGGGAACGATCATTGTGCCTATGCCTGGTTGAATTTTCATATTCATAAATCCAGACTTCCCAATATTTCAATGTTTTCACAAAGATACACAACTAAGTTTTTAATTCCAATCATGTTATCGAATTATACCTTTTAAAACTTGAATCTCAGTAGTTTGTCTTCTCAATCAGTAGGAATGACTTGACTCATATAGAAAACTCATTTCCTCTTGTGTTCTGGAGATCTGTCTTGCCCTCAGAAAGATTTTTCTGGAATAGTTGCATTTTTCTTTTCATTCATAGATTGTCAGAAGAGTTGGCTCCATTTTCCAGCTTAAAGAAGCAAGTACTGATTTAGGCTTCTGTTCGCCATTATCACCCTATTAAGCAGACACAAGAGAGTTTTCTACATTGGACCTACTTTATTAAATTTCTTACACTTCCTTTCAGAACTGAAAAGACTTTCTTGCTTTATTCAGCTAGGAAGAAAGAGAGGCTAGGAGATTTTGGATTTATTATATGAGCAGCCAAAATTATCTTCCATAAATTCTAATAGAAAATTAATATTTCCGTGTAGTTTATGAGTCCTTTGAAGAGAATCACTATCTTCTTTGATACTATGTATGCACCTATGCATGCACAAATATTATATGTACAAAGAAGTTTCTGAACTGTTGTTTTTAGATTTTCTACATATCAATTGTATCTGTTTGCTCTTCTACTTTCTCATATAGACTTTAAATCTTTGGATATTATTATTTGTTGACTTCTCCTTAGTTCCTACAATTTCTTTGTGCTTTGTAACTGGGTACATATAAAACTTCATCACGGTCATATCAATTTGGTCTACAGTTATTTTTGTCAGCATGAAATATTTTTGACATTTCTTCTATCCATTTCTTTTTATTAATATTTACTTAATATATTATTCTACATTTTGCATTCAATCTTCTTTACGTATTTTAATTTCATGCATGGCTCTTACACAGGCATGGATTTGTTTGAAGAGGGTTTAGTATATTTTAAAAGTATCTTCATTTTATAGAAGAATTTGACTTAATATTTTTGATTAATGAATGATTATTGTTAAGTATGTCAATTCACCATTTGTATTCTATTTTCTTATTTTCTTTTCCTATATCAGTTTTCTTTCTCCTGCCACTTCCTTTGTTGGGCCTAGTAGTTTTCTGGTTTTCTTATGTTTTCTTTTTTCTATCATTTAGAAGTTATATATTCTTTTTCCTTAACACATAACCTTTAATATTTAATGCAAATAATTATATTTCTAGAACATTTCAGAAAACACAAGACAGAATAGAAAAATCTAAGATTTCAAGTAATTTTTATATTATTAAAATATATTTGTCTCAAATATGAATTTACTTGTTTCTTTATTTAACTCTGCATAACATATGGTCTACTACAGTTTATGTGAAATAAATTTCACCAAGAACAATATGACTCAAACCTAACATTATCACCCATAAATATGCAAAATTATTGTGTATCAATGAAAAAGAATAAAAGAAAAAGAAACAAATATACTAAAAGGGCTCAAATGCAGAATTTTCTGACTCCATTCCAAATATGTTTATTATTTTTCTCACTATTGAATGAAGTAAAGAACTATAAATTCACGAATATTTAGTCTAAAATACTCACATCCTGATAATTCCAATTTCATTTTCTTCTTGATAAGTACTTTCTAAGATGACTGTATTTCTTAGTTTTAGATCAACATAAAAATAAAAAATAATAGAGACTTAAAAATAGCCCAACCACAGCTCCCATTGTATTAACATTTTACCTTAGTATGGAACATTTGTCACAATTTGTGAAATAACAATGACATATTATTAACCAAAGTCCAGATTTTACTCAGATGTCTTCAATTTTTATCTAATGTTATTTTTGTGTTCCAATGTTCCATATTTCATAGTCATGTCTCCGCAGGTTTTTCTTGCCTATGACAGTTTTGTAGGATTTCTTTGTTTTCAATGACATTGAGAATTCTGAAGAGTAGTCAGGTATTTTTTAGAAAATCCCTTAAGGCTTGTCTGATATTTGTGTTGAGATTACTGTACAGGCATGCATTACAGGGAACAATAGCAATGACAATTGACATTTCCATTGGATCATAACCAGAAGGTGCACTCTGGACATGTCTATCCCTGCTAATGCTAGCCATCAACAACTGGCTAGATTAGTGTTTGTCAGGTTTCTACTCTGCAAATTTCCTATCATATTTCCTTATGCTTACTACATTTTTAAGTTACAAATATTCCATAATTAAAGAGCAGGAAATTATGATTCCCCTCTAAAAGGGCTCTGGCATATACAATTCTTATTCTAAGTTCCTTTAGCTAAAACAATTATCTCTTCTGTATTAGTTACTTATTTAATCATTTGGGTTTAGAGCCATGTAATATTTTGATATTCAGTATTATATATTTCCTCTAAATGTTAGTGGGTCTGTTTATTTCATTTAATTTCTCATTTTATATTTATTCATGTATGCTTTTCGATTTTTGCAAGTGTTGGTCATTGGAGGCTATTTCATTGTGTTTCCTAGCCACGTCCTCATGATCATGGGTAACTTTCTGAGTATATATTACCTTTCAGTATTACCAATTATCACAAATAATTTATATTCATTACCTTATTTATAGACTCAACTATATAAAGATTTGATTATGCTTCATTGGGATTTAGTATTAGGAAACAATGTTGTGTGTGTTTGAGCTACACCTGGTACTTGCTTCTACCCTCAGAGCCAATAGGGCAAAGGAAAGCATATATTAGTTTGCATACTAGTATGTGTATATATGCATATACATGTTTCATTCTCCTATATATTTATTTCTGTAATTACTCTTCATATATTATTATAAAAGCTAAATGTGACCTTGTAGTGGTATGTCCAAATTCAGTTTATACTAAATATATTATATTTAATTTAGTTTCTCTGAAATATCACTCTCTTAATTGTTTAATTCTAGCACACATGGATAGAATCTCAGACTGTTTAATTGTGATTCTGATGAAAATAATAATATGTACCAGAGGAAAATGCTGTGCACATATTTTAGGTGTAATCTTATATTTATACTAACTTTTAAAGTTTACTTAGACAACCATTTTCCCCATTCTCTTTAGTAAGGTTTTCCTACATTTATGCTAGCTTCCTGAATTCTGAATTCTGTGTTTGAATTCTTGCACCTCCATTAAAAAAAACCTTCACCATTTAAAAATTGAGGTCAATTCTTATTTCTACAAAATCCCTTACATTTAGAAATTGTCCTTGGCTTCACATATTCAATTTTTCCTCACAATCCCATAGCATATAACAAAAATCTATTAAGGATCCTTCTTGGGTTATTATCAATTTTCATTTGGAAATATGTGTTTAGGGTTCATCCACATATTTTCATGGCTTTTGACTTCTTTTCTTTTTATTATTAAAATTCCATTCTATGGACATGCCACAGTTTATTTATTAGACTCACCTGTAGAAAAAATACCTTCATTGTTTCCAAAGCTTGATGTTTATGAATAAAGCTTCTACAAACATCATTGTAGTTGTTTGCTGGTCGGTAGGATGATTATATTTTGAGTTGTAAGCTGTCAAACTCTCTTCTGGTAATGGCTATAAGCAATAAAAACCCTGCTAAATTATTTTCTAAACTGGCTACCAATTTGCATTCCATCAGGAATGAATTCAATTCTTATTACTACAGCAACTATGTGCTGTCAACATTTCTGTATTTTATCCTTTCTACTAGGTGTATTTTGCTATTCCATGTTTTTTTAACTTCTAATTACCATTGACAAGTGAGGTTGTACTATGCTCTAAATATGAGGTGTCCCCACCCCAAGCAAAAGGCTTTCATGTTGAAGGCTTGGCCCTTGCTGACAGACCAATTAAGAAGTAATTTAATCATGATGAGTCACTCAGTGGATCGATCAATTGATGGACTCATAGTCTGGTGGCATTAATTGGAAGTGATAGAAACTTTGGGATATTAGGTGTCTAGCTGATATCTAGCTGGAGAAAGTAGCTGAATGTGGACATGTTCTTGGCAACTATAGCTTCTCCCATGCTACTTTGTTCCCTCCTTCTTGCACACCTTGATGTAAACAACGTTAGCCTAACATGACCCTTCCACCATGATTTGCCATGGGCCTAAAATCAATGTAGCCTTCTGACTCTCGATTGGAACTGATGAAATAATGATCCCCAAATAAATATTTTCTCCTTTAAAGTTTTTCTATCAGATGTCATGTCAATTCAGTGAAAAGCCAAGTAAACAAATTGGTACCAGGAGTGGGGTCATAATGAATTTAGCTGATGATGTAGTTTATTAGACTTGGGGTGAAGGTTGGGGAAGATGCATAAAGAAAGACTGAAATAGTACAATCAGAACTTACTGAGCAATTCTACTGAAAACTTAGAAGACTAGAATGCTGATAAGAATGTGAACAGCAAAGACTGTGACCATAAGATTTTGAATAGGAAGAGTGACCCCATGAGAACTGGACTCAAAGTCATTCATTTTATACAGTGGCAAAGGACAGGTCTACATTTTATATACCCTGATACATTCTGGAATACTGAGTCTAAAAGTGACAGAGTAATTAATCTGATGGTGGAAATTTCCTTTTTTTATTGTGAAAATACTGTACAGAGGGGTTACAATTACATGGGCAAGATAATGGGTACATTTCTTATCAAGCATTGTAGCCTCCTCCTTTGTTTCCCCTTACCAGGTCTTCCCATCCTTCCTCCCTCCCCCACCCAATCTTCCCCGCCACCCCCACCAAAGTTGTAAATTTCGTTTTTGACATAACGACTTGTGCTTCTCATTGTTGCAATGGGTCCACCTGTATACCTATTTAAACGACTTGTTTTTCTGCTTCCCCTCCACAAATTATACCGACATCAAATACAGTGAAAGCAGGGGTTATACTGTGGAGGAGGGACATACAAAGCAACAAAGAAATAATCTTATAATGCATTAGAAACAATCGCATGAAAGAAAAAAAAATTGAATACATATCTTAGGGTCATTTCCCTAACATCACCTCATCTGATCTTTTCTGCTTGACTCAGACATTTACTAGATATTGCAAATAAGGGAAATCATGAAACCTATGTTTCTTTGGGCCTGGCTTACTTCACGTAATATAATTGTTTCCAAGTCTTTCCGTTTCCTAACAAATAGGGCAATGTCATTCTTTCTGATGGAGGCATAGAAATCCATTGTGTATGTATACCACATTTTCCAAGGCAACACAACATTCAGGCATGAATATTGCTGGTGGCTTTTTGCCAAGTTTTTAATAAGTACTGGGAGCAAAATGCCAAAGCAAAAATATTTCAAAGATGTGTACCTTGGCCAGAAAAAGAGTGCATTGAAATTAGTAGACTAGAAGAGTAATGCTGTTAAACAGATGATGGCTGCACAAAGAAGGAGAAGGAGGAAGAAGAGGAGGGAAAGGAAAGGAGAAAGAGCAAGGAGATGAGGAAGAACTAAGCACTTTGAATGCAAAGAGAAATGTCCTGGCATCCCATGCTATCACCATCTCAAAAGGTAAAACTCCAAAATCACCTGAAGGACTTTTCTTTGAGAAGACAGCTCTATATTGTTTTCTGCTTCCCTGTTATTCAGACACTAAAGATGGATTTGTGGGCCAAGCTATTTCCAGAGTTGGCAAGAGACCTTGGCATCCTTCATGTGGCAGAGATTGTCATGTTAATAGCAATAAACCAGACTGACCCACAAAGGGCAGTACCACATATTTTGTCTATCCTGAACTTGCAAACAATGAAACAAACAAGAGTATAGGTGTGAAACAAGTAGTTACACATGGTTGCCATGGTAGCAGTAGCAGCATCCTCCCATGTGCCCAGTGTCCTTGGCAATGGTCCTCTAGGCCTCATGGGTCTCCTCTTTTTTTTTTTTTACCACCAGCTCTATACCACATGTCTTGCTAATGTCAGATCAAAACGAAAAAGGCTAGATTTCCAT